>NW_021620226.1:405749-476357 GCF_004785775.1 Grammomys surdaster | reverse complement strand
TCTCTCTCTCTCTCTCTCTCTCTCTCTCTCTCTCTCTCTCTCTCTCTGTCTTTCTCCATGTCTCTCTCTCTCTGTCTCTCTCTGTGTGTCTGTCTCTCTCCTTCCCCCCCCCCTCTGTCTATCTCCAACTTCACACCATATGTTTCAGGTTGGCCCTGAGCTCATGATCCCCCTGCCTCAGCCTGGGATTACAGTACTGGGATTATAGGTCAGCCCCATCACACTTGGCTTGTGATCAAACTTCTTAACTTATACTTGAAAGCTTCTTGGCCTTGATTCCCAGCTTCCTTTCTGGTTTTTCTATCGTGTAGTCAGAGTGCTTGTAATTTCCAAACTACAGAAGGCCCCTGGATCCAGCAGACACAGAGATAATTGAGCTGACAAAGGCAGAGGGGCTACTCCAAAGCCTTTGTGACAACCTTGTTTTTTTCAGCCATGGAAGGTCTTCCTGTGCCCTCTTCGGAGACCTCAGCTGAGCTCCGTGTATACACACTGTGTAACTGGTTACTTAGACGATTGTTCCAGGAAATAACATTGACAAAAGAAGCTAGCTAGCGTTCATTCATTTCTTCCCATGAGAACAGTGAGGAGGCAAAGAACCTATCCAGTAGAAACAGAGCTGGGGGCTGGCAAGTGAGCCAGGTCCCTAAACTGTACACTGCAGTCACCTGGCTTGCATCACCGGTAAGTCCAGCCCCCGCTGACTTACCATTGCCTATGGTCACCCACAGGCATCCGGTGCTATGCACGGAGTTGGATGAGAGTAAGGAGACATGGAATCCACAATCTCTTCTTCATAGTTACTGATATACTCAGTAGTACAGGTGCCTGCCCTGAACTACTATAGTTGACACGTGACCTCTCCCGTAACTCACACCTCTGGAAGACAAGCAAGGATCATTATAATGTCCACTTTACAGATGAGGAAAACGAGGCACAGAATGGTCAAGCAAAGGCAAGGAAGGCCAGTTCATCCTACCCTCTTTCGAACCCAGCACATTGGGCCAACCCTCTGAGAGACACCTCATGCTCTCAACAAAGCTCTCCCCAAAGCTCCCTGTTGAATCTTTTGCTGAGCGCGACTCCGGGCTTTGTTGTGGGCTATGAGGATTTCTGTCTGGAGCTGGCAGAGAATAAGGCAGGTAAACACACAATCAGCAAAGAGGTGTCAGGGGCAGGGGAGGAACCAGGAGTCTTCTGGGAAGCAGGGCTTCTGGGTGGAGTCTGGGTCCCATCTGTGCACTGCACGTGACACTCATTGGTACAGGAGCTGCTGGAGGGAACTAGCTGCCTCGTCGGGTTCCTCAAAAGCACTAGATGCAGGGTGGGCGTGGGGAGGTGGTGAAAGGCACCTGGAGGAGCCTCAGCCGTAGAGCAAGTCACAGCTCCAGGACCAGGGCCGGTGCTCTCTACAGCAGCCAGCTGTGCACCCTGCCGCCCCTCCCCTGACCACCCACCTGCTGCGGCTCCAGGCTTGTTTGCAATGGCTTTTTATTGAATCTGACTAGGCTGGGAGTAATTGCAGTAATATTATTGACACTAATAGTACACCAGAATGTATTTATATCTTGCTTCTTTCTTAACTAAAATTCAACGTCATCACTCTCGCTTTGGCTGGCAGACCTCCTCCGGCAGGGAGCTTTGGGAGGGGTGGGATCGGGTGGCATCTGTCCAGGGTATCACACCTGTCTAGGAGGCCTTGAGTTGGACGCCTTCTGCTTTGGGGGTTTAAGATCCCTGGCTGCAGTTCCTGCAGCTGCCAGTAGGGTGTGCCTTTACAGGTGGTGGCGGTGTGTGTGATGGGGTTTGATGGAGTTCCCACAAAGGGAAGATGGACTTCTTTTGAAAGGTTGCCCACGCTGATGAAGATGCAGTGCTGGGCAGACAGCACTTCAATAGCATCTTAGACAACCCAGCCCCACAAAACGCTCTTGTCACGCTTGCCATCTCTCTCCCCGCCTGCACCTTGGTGAGGGCTACTGTGTCCCTCCGCCTTTCCTTGGCAGTCCAGCTCCTGCCAGCTTCTCTCTTGTTCCAGTGAGTCTTAGACAGGAAGCAGGGACTTGTCCTCGGAGCTCTCCCTCTCAGTGAGCTCAACGCTGCTTGGCTTGGTGTTTTATTCCAGCTGTGTGAGGAAGCCTTGAGTCTTAAAACCTAGACTCCTTATTATTCACTGGGTTTATTTTACAAGTCATTTGGGACTTAAACACAAAAGGGCTTCTTGCTACTTTTTTATTCTAAAGAGTGTGTAAAATGTACACATACGGTTTAAAGAAGAATAATAAACTAAAACACCCATACATTCACATCCGCCATGAGAAACGGAACGCTGCGGGTCTGGGAGAAGGCTCCTGCGTGTTTACTCTTCTTCATCTCTCCCTGCTACCACAGTTTCATAGCAATCGCTGCCTCTCCCTCCTCCACTTTTGCAAAGTTTTACCAGGCATGCAGGTCTTCCTAAACAACACATTAATTTAGTTCTGCCTGAGTCTCTAACTTCATGCTATAGGCGAGCTGCACAATAGATTTTCCCCCTCGCTTTGCTTCTTGGATTCCACAATGTATTTTGGGGATTCATGCATTTTTAATGGGAATAGTTGTGGCTTATTCCGTTTTATTTCTAAGTAGTATCCCAGGATACGAATATTGTGCAATTCATTTGCCCTGTCTACTACTGTTGGAAATTAGGATCTGGGCAATTAGAAATGTCACCATGAATATTCATTTGTAGTGTTGTCCTCAGCCTGGTGGCGTTGACAGCAAATGCAGAATTACGGAGTCTGATTCCAGAGCAACCACATCAGAATTTGCATTTTTTTTAAAAAAATATTTTTTTCAAGTGTGGCCCGAAATATTTGTTAATTTTTTAAATTTTTTGATACAGAGTCTCTCTTTCACATATGCCAGGTTGGGCTTAAATTTGATTCGTAGCTGAGGGTGACCTTGAACCTCTGAACCTTTGAAGTCTGCCTCACTAGTTCTGGGATTGCAGGTGCACCACACCATTTATGCAGTACTGGGGGAGGGGAGGGTTGCTAATTTAGGGCTTTGTGAATACTAAGCAAGTGTACTAACAGCCAAGCAACATCCTCAGATGTTGGCATTTGAACACAGTTAGAAGCAAGTTTAAGTTTGAGACAAAAGGCTCTGTGCGCCTTCATCTCTTCCTGGAGGTTCGATCACTGAGCCCGAGGGGAAAAGTGGCTCTATCCACATCCTCTAGTCCCAGTGGAGAATGAGGGCCAAGGTCCCTGTTGGTCCTCACCTTCTCAAGTCTTAGTGGATGGGATGATGAACCCAGGGAGTTTTCTTCATTGTTTGTCTGTTTCCAGCAAGAACCAGCTGAAGCAGTTCGAAGGCTCTGGGCCCACACTCAGGGGAAGTCCCATGTCTCACCACTTTTCAAGTTGTTATGGGCCATCATACTTCCTGTCCTAGAAAGTGGCAGTTTATGCTTTTGCTCACTCCTCTTCCTCCTTCTCCTCCTCTTTTTCTTCCTCCTCCTCCTCCTCTTCATCCTCTGTTTCTTCCTCCTTTTCCTCTTCCTCCTTCATTTGTGTGTATGGAGGCCAGAAGTCAACCCATGTATTATTCCTTAGAAGCCATCTACTTTTGTTTATGGCTTGCATACACACTTATTTTATCATCTTAGTTATGTGCGTGTATGTGCGTCTGTGTGCATCTGTGTGGAAATATACACATGAGTTTAGGTGCTCACAGAGGCCAGAAGAGGGTGCTAGAGTCCCCCAGAATTGGAATTACAGACTGTTGTAAGCTTCCAACATGGTTACTGGAAACTCAACTTGGGGTCTTCAGAAGAGCAGTATACACTCTTCACTACTGACTATCTCTCTAGCCCCTCCTACCCCCCTTTTTTGAGACAGAATCATTTCACTGAACATGCCCCAAGATCCATCTGTAAAACATTGAGATTACAAATGTGTGTCACTATGCCTGGCTTTTACCTGGATGCTGGCGAACAAACACAGGACCCCATGCTTGTGTGGCAAGCACTTCCCTGACTGAGCCATCTCCCCAGCATTCACTTACCCTCTTATGAGACTGGTTGTCCTTTTCTAATCCACTCATAGGAGGTATTTGTGAAGAGACTTTTATACCTGTGTTCATGGGGCAGGCAGTGTGCAGTGTTTAAACCATGACCGGGTACAAAGCAGAGCAAATTTTCCAATGCTTGGCCACCCTGCTGGGACCCTGTGACACAGCGAGGGAATGAGAGGAGGAGCCATTTGCTCTGTCCGTGGTGCTGCAGAAGGTGTGGCTTAAGTAACAGGCGTGTTTCCTCTTGAAGTTCTGTAAGTTGGAAGAGCAAGATTACGGTGTCAGGACGTTCTCATCCAGGCATCTCTCCTTCAATGTGACTACTACTCCACTCTGCTCTCATATTCTCTGGGAATATACCTCTCTCTCTCTGTCTCTCTCTCTCTCTCTCTCTCTCTCTCTCTCTCTCTCTCTCTCTCTCTCCTTCCTTTAAAAAATTTAATTGTTTGAAAATTTCATACATGCTACTATATTTATGCCATCTATTTCTCTCCCTACTCCCTCACCCTCCTCTACCTCCTCCATGCCCACTTACCCCCTCTCAAATTCATGACCTCTGTTTCTTTATTATTGTTATGTGTATGCATACACATGAATATATGACTGGATCCACCGAATTCATTTAGCGTTGCTTTTATGCAAGCATGCTTAGGGATGACCGCTTGCAATTGGATAACCTATCTGGAGGCTTGTCCCTGGAGAGCCTCTCCCTCTCTTAGCTATTGATAGCCTGTAGCTCTCATTTAGGAGTGGGACCTTGTGAGATCCTCCCCATCCATGTGGGCTTGTCAACTGATGCCATTGTCCAGGTCTTGTTTAGGCGGCCATACTGTTGAGATGCCATCTCTAGTAAGGACTTCAGTCATAATAGATTAAAGAATACGCTCACAGAACCTTAGCATTTCACTAGAAGTCATTTTATATCTTCCAAGTTCTTGTTTCCAAGGTTTCCAAGGCCAGTGCTTCTCTAGCTGTTGAGGGCAGATCTTCACACATTAATCTGGGTCGGTGTGTGTGGTGGGCTACACAAGTCAGGGCTATAACAATAACGTAAGCCACTTCTGTTCCCAGAGGTTAAAACCATCCCACAAGTTTTCCAAGCCTCCTCTTGTCCTTTGTCAATAACTCCAGAAGCCACGTGCTTTAGAAGGTGTAAGTAAGAAAAGGTTCCTGTACCACACTGTGGAGTCTCAGCCATTTCCTGTGTGACACACTATGACCTAAGGGGGGGAAAATCTATGTTGGCTGTACCAGGCTCTGGGATCTTGAAATTTTCTACTTAAAAAAAAAATCTATTTTATATCAACTAACTAGTTTTTACATGAGATTTAACTGTTATTTTTTTCTATGCTGGTATTACCCTTATCTGTCTTTGGAATTAAGATTAGGCTAGCCCTTAAGATGGTCTGAGGCAGGTGTCTCCCCACCCCCAAAATGATCTGCAAGAGCAGTTCCTAAAACATTGGGTAGAAATTGCTGATAAATCATTTGGAGTATGTCTTTTTTTTCCTTCCTGGAAGAGTTTCAGCTAATAATTCAATTTCTTTAAAGGTCATTAGCCTCTCTAGGTTTTCTCCTGCTTCTTGGATACATTGTATTTTTCTAGAATTTGTCCATTTTGTCTAAGTTTTACAATTTATCTCTAGGGTTTTTCAGAGCCCCTTTTCATGAGTTGAAGCACCATGACTTTGGCTCGTGTTTGCTTCTTCATATTGTTTTCTAGCCCCTGTCCCTAACACGCCTTCGATTTGCTCAGACTGATCTTGCAAGGAAATGGTCTTGTGTGTGTGTACGTGTACATATGTGTTTATGTGTGTGTGTGTGTGTTCTTGAACATGCTGTGCACATTATGTGGAGGCAGCAGCTTCTACACTCCCTCTCCATCATCTTTTGAGACAGGGTCTCCCCCTGAAGCCGGGGCTCACCAATTATTCTGGGCTGGCTTGTCAGTGAGCTCCAGGGATATGCTTGTCTTTGCCTCCTGCTGTGGGGGTTACAGGTGTGGGACCAGACCTTTTGATGTGGGTGCCAGGAACTGAACTCAGGTCCTCATGCTTATGTGACAAGCGTTTTATCAACCGAGTCATCATCTCAGCCTCCTGGATGATCTTACTTTTGCAAAGCCTTTCTCAGAAAGCTGGTTTTAGGGTTTGGTATTCCTTCTGACTGAACTTTATTTCTTGTCTTCCATCTTACTCTTATCTTTAACATTGTCTACCTTCATGGGGTCTGTCCTCTGGGTTTCTTCATCTGAAGCACACTGTGTTTGTACACACAGCAAGAACAGAAACTTTCTTCTATATATTGCATAACTTCACCCTTACAATTTTTACGAAGAATAATTTTGCTATTATTGACTCAAGATTCTCTCTCCTTCCCCTCCCCCTTTCCTCCCCCTCTCCCTCCCCCACTGTATAGTTCAAGCTGACCACAAACTTGTGATCTTTCTGTCTCAGTCTTCTGAGTGCTGAGATCACAGAAACAAGCTATTTTGTTTGGCTCAGATATACAGACTACACACACACACACACACACACACACACACACACACAGAGTTGTTTTGGAGACAAAGTCTAACTGTATCCCTGGCTGTTTTGAAATTTGCTATGTCAACCAGACTAGCCTCAGACTCACAGAGATCTTCCTGGTTGTGCTTCCTGGGTGCTGGGATTAAATGTGTGCTCCATTCTGTTCAGTATGGTTATGTTCTTGTTACTGAGTTTCTTCCTTTACTCCATGAGGGCCTAGCCCATAGGTGAGGTTGTGTAGGGTTTCCACAGAGCTCTGTAATAAGCTTTGCCCTGCTGCCATTGGGTGCAACCTCCTCTTCTGAATTCTTTCTCAATTGTGTTTGCAGCTGTCTGTATTCTTGGTAACTTTTCTGTCTGGTTGATCAATTATTGAGACAGACGTGTTAAAAACTTTCCCTCTGATGGCAAATGTTTTTGCTTTTCCCTGTGTCTTGTCAATTTGTGTGTTCAGTACTTTGATTTTTAGTGTGTAAAGTTTAGATTCAGAATGGATATATTTTTCTGATTTAATTAAATAAACCCTTTTTCATGGTGTAGGAAGTCTTTAGTTTTACTAATCCTTTTTGTTTAAAAGTCCAGTTCGTGCGATGTCAATACCAGG
The DNA here is from genome assembly GCF_004785775.1 of Grammomys surdaster. Taxonomy (NCBI): domain Eukaryota; kingdom Metazoa; phylum Chordata; class Mammalia; order Rodentia; family Muridae; genus Grammomys; species Grammomys surdaster. The sequence goes on along the minus strand of NW_021620226.1, from coordinate 469,166 downwards.
TCAGCAGCAGTCTTTTGCATAGATTTTTCCTCGTCATATGCACCACACTTCCCTGCACTTCGACGACTAGGGCCATGTGTGTGCTACACGATGGTTTTACCGCTGGACTACACTCTCAGTCCACTTGTTTTCTTTAATTTTGAGGCTTGATCATTGAAATTCATGTTTTTCTCTCTCCTCTCAACCATGGTGCCCTACTTTAGTTTCTGTCTCGGTGATAAAACTTTCATCCAAGTCTAGTCGAGGAAGAAAGTTTTATTTGTCTTACAGACTCTAGTCCATCGTCAAGGGAAGCCACGGCCGGAACTCGGAGGCAGGAGCTGAAGTGGGGGCCACGGAGGGGTACTGCTTACTGGCTTGTTTTCCATGGCTTGCCAGCCTTCTTTCTTATTCAATCCAGGACCACCTGGACGGAGTGGCTCCACCCACAGTGGGCGTGGCTCTTTCATGTCAATCATTAACAAAGGAATGATTTTGTCTCATTGACGTATCCATAGGCCAATCTGATGAAGGTTATTCTCCAGTTGAGGCTCCCTCTTCCCAGGTGACTCTTGTTTGTGTGAAGTTGGCAAAAACTAACCAACATGCATGCTCAGAGAGTTAAGGTTTTGTAACCTTGATCACTTAAATCAAATTCTAATTCATCTCAGTTATTGATTATCAGAATATCCAAGTTGATTTTGACCAGTTTTTGCATGCTACATGTTAAGACTATGATCCTTTTTTTTTTTTTTAAAGATTTACTTATTTATATGAGTACACTGTAGCTGTCTTCAGACACACCAGAAGAGGGCATCAGATCCCATTACAGATGGTTGTGAGCTACCATGTGGTTGCTGGGAATTGAACTCAGGACCTCTGGAGGAGCACTCAGTGCTCTTAACCACTAAGCCATCTCTCCAGCCCGATTACATTCGATTTTGCTTGGAGTGATTGTTCTGCTTTACTTCCGTGTTTGTGCTTGTGACAATATGCATGTGTGTGCACATGTGTGTATGTAGACGCCTGAGGATGACATCAGGTGTCTCTCTGTGTGAGTCTCTAGCTCATCTTTTGACACAGGGTCTTTGTTACTCTATCCTCCACCCCACCCCTTTCTCTTCCTAGACCTTGCCTGTTTGGGCCAGGCTAGTTGACCACCTTGCCTCAGGAAGGTCTCTGCCTCCACTGTGCTGGGATTGCAGGCACACTACACTTGCTTTTGTTTGTTTTGTTTGCATGTTTTGTTCTGGTGGGTATTAAGGAATCAAACTTGGCTCTTCCTGCTCGCCCAGCAAGCCCTGTGCTCTCTGAATTGTTTTCACACTTTTCACCTTAGTTTTTTGAGACAGGTCTCTCACTAAACCCAGAAGTGGCCATTTTGAGTAGAATGGCTGGCCAACAAGCCCCAGGGATCACTAGCACCACCACATGGGTTACAGAAGGGTGCTACCATGACCAGTATGACCTGCTTTCATGGAGGTTCTGGAGGGTGAGAACTTAGGCCTTCCCGATTATATGGCAAATACTGCATACCAAGGCATCTCCCTAGTACTGGTCGCCTTAAAAAAATCATTACCAACTAATTTTCCTATCTACTTGATGTATTATATACTTTATACTTATTTTATTTAGGAATTATTCTAGTTTGCATGCATACTTGATTTAAGAAGCATTAAAATGACTGAACACACTTCCATTCTTCTTGACTCAAGCGAGAGTATTAATTTGACTTTCTCCTCCTAAATTCCTCACTACCTAAAAACCACTTCTTTAGTTACAGCTTCATAAGTTTCTGAATCCCTTGATACTAGCAGCCACATTCCTTTGAGCTCTCGGAGGAGCTGGCATTAAGTCCTCCTGTGGTAGATGCCAGGGTGTGGTCCTTTGGTGGAAATGACAGCTTCCTCGGACTGCATCCTTAGACCCAGTGGTCCACTCTACCTCTGGCTTTGAAGGTTGTGTAACCTGTAACTTCTTGTAGTTTTGCTGTTCCCATCATTCCACTAGTTTTTTAGTTAAGGAGCCACTGCCCTAGCTTTTGGGAAGTGTCTCTTTATCTTATAGTGTTTGCATAGTGTTACACTGTTCGTTCCATAAATGTCCAAAGAACTTGCCACATGCTGTATGTAGTTTTTGTCAAAGAAGAGCTTTTAAACTATTCATTTAACTTAAGAAACGCAAGACTGCCAAGTTTATGACTTAGTTGCTTTTTGAGTAAGCTTTGATAATTTGCATCATTCAAGAATGTAGTTCATCCAATCCAAGACACTGGAAGGTGTCCATGGTATGTCTTTATCATCTTGCTGGTGTCTATTGGATATGGAATACCTCTCTTCTTTTATACTTGTTAGCAGTAATTTTGTTTTCTTCATGTGCATGTGTCTCTGTGTGTCTCTGTGTGTCTCTGTGTGTCTCTGTGTGTGTATATGTGGTTGTGTGGGTGTGTATGTGGTTGTGTGTGTGTCTGTGGTTGTGTGTGTATGTGGTTGTGTGTGTATGTGGTTGTGAGGTTGTGTGCATGTGTGTTTGTATGGTAAGCCAGAGGTCATTATCAGTCGTCCTCTTAAGTTGTTCTCTACTTTATTTTTCTGAGGCAGGGTCTCTCTCTTATTGAACCTGAAGCCCACTGAGATGGTTAAGCTGACTGGCCAGTGAATTCCAGAGGTCTCCTGGCCTCTGCCTTCCCAGTTCCTGCTGTTCCTTCTTGGCTTTTGGCATGGGTGGTAGTGATCTAAACTCAGACCCTCGTGGCTGCACAGAAGACGCTTTATCAACTGAGCCATCTCTCCAGTTTCTAATTTCTTCTTCTTTGTTTTTCTCCTTCCCAGTCTGGCTCCGTGTTGACCTTCACAGTGAGCAAGCATTTCACTCTGCCCAGCTGAGTGCACGAGCTTCAATATTCTTATTTCTGCTCGTCTTCACTCCATTCTTTCCCATTTCTGGGGGTTTAAACTGCTCTTACTTTAACACTTTTTGTTTTTTTGTTTGTTTGTTTGTTTTTGTTGTTGTTCTTTTTTATACTCAGATACAGAGTTATTATATTCATGTCCATGGAGTCCAATATCTACATTTCAAGTTATGTGTAAGAAGTTAGATGAAAATAATACACAAGAGAGCAAGAGAGGCAACAGTAAAAACCCACTTGATTGTCTGTCCCTAACACTGCACATGGGGACTCAACAGAAAGCAATATTTTCCTTTATAAAAAGATATTTATTTGTTTGTCTTCATGTGTGAATGTGGACCACAGGTGTGCAGTGCCCTCAAAGGCCAGAAGAGGGCGTTCAATCCCTTAGAACTGGAATTAGAGTCTGTTGTCAGACACCGTGTGGGTACCAGGTCCTTTAGATGAGCACCCAGTGTTCCCAACCACTGAGCCATCTCTCCTGCCCCAAGCTATATCTTAATTCAACCATCTAAGTCATCATGTATGAACATTTCAGGGTCATTATGCAAGAAATCTGTCCATCAGGATTATATACTAACGTTTTCTAGAGAAAATGTAAACATTTTACCCGGGTTCTTCATTCGTGTGGGATGTGATGCTCCATGGCTTCTGTTTGGGAAATGTCTTCTTGTAGTCCTGCAGAGACTCCAGTTCCAGCCAGACATTTTTGTTAGTGGTACCCAGAGCTTTAAAGAGTCCATTTCTGAATCCCTATGAAAAGGAATTTCTTGGTTGTGAGTTGGGCAAATATAGTGTTTACACCCAAATGTCAACTGGAGGTGGGGTGGTTAGTTGATCCATGCAAGGCTTTTGGAGAGGGAACAATGTCACTGCCTGCTGTATGCCATTGCACAGTTTGATTGTTGCTTTGTCGTCCATCAGTAGCTTTGGAGGACTTAAGTGTGTGTGGAGAACTCCTGGGGAGTGACAAACACAGTCCCCTGATGGATCTTGTATAAGTAACTCAGCATCAGCGGGAGCCAGGGGCTGGTCAGGAGGGACAGGTTCCAAGTGCTTTTTGAGATCCATGGAAGGGAATTTGAAAATGAGCTATAACCTGGAATCCTTCCAAAGCACATCTTGACGACCGGCTCTATTTGAATAATCAAATTCTTTCAGTGGAGAAATTTCCCGAGTTGTAGCTCTAGGAGCCCCCTTCTTCACTCTCTATTTCAATTTCTGTCTTTAAAATATCCTTATATTGATTTTTTATTGGTTTAAATTATGTATGTGTATGTGAGGGTGTATGCCCTGTATATTTTAGATAGCCACGGGGGCCAGAAGTATCGGATGCCCCTGGAGCTGCCATTACAGGGAAGGAAGTAGTGAGCCCCCTGATGTAGGTGCTGGGAACTGAATTCCTGAAGTGGGTGCTGGGAACTGAACTTGAGTCCCCTGAGAGAGCAGCAGGTGCTCTTAGCTGCTGAGACATCTCTCCATGCCCTCATTTGGTTTTCTCCATGGTCACTGCATGACCTGTAGTTTTGTGTCTCCCCTTATATACAACTGTGAAAGTGCTATCTCCAATTCTTCTGATTTTGATACAGTCCTCCATAGTTACTTACCTATGTTATCATAGACCCTGGATTATTGCTCCACTGAGACCTGGGTACCAGCTCCTAGTCTGCACCGACCTCCCTGAACTTCAAGAATCTCCCATTTTCATTTTTATAAGTTAATTAATTTTATTACTTTATATTAACTCTGTTAATTAAGTGTGGTGGTTTGAATACGGTTGGCCCAGAGAATGGCCCTATTAGGAGGTGTGGCCTTGTTGGAATAAGTGTGTCACTGTGGGGTTGAGACCCTTCTCCTAGCTCTGCCTAGAAATGACTCTTCTGTTTGCCTTTGGAACAAGATGTAGAGCTCTCAGTTCCTCCGGTGCCATGCCTGCCGGGATGCTGCAATGCTTCCCACCATGATGATGATGAACCTCAGAACCTGTAAGCCAGCCCCAATTACACGCTGTCCTTTATAAGACTTGGCTTGGTCATGGTGTCTCTTTATAGCAGTGGAAACCTTAAGACATTAATTAACTTATTTATTTGTGTATATTGTATATGTGTGGTGTGTGTCCATGAATATATACACACATACACACCCAGTGCATATCCATGTGGAGACCACAGTATGCCTTATTCGCTCTTAGGATACACCTGTTTCTGCCCCTGTCTTGGTTTGTATACACAAACAGCTTTTAAGAGGGGTATTGGGGAGATTTGAACTCAGATCCTCATGACTTCTGTTTTAGTTAGGGTTTCCATTGCTGTAAAGCGACACCATGACCACGTGACTCGAAATGGTGCATGTCTGTAATCCCAGCATTCCTTTGGAGAGATGGACAGTGGAGACAGGAAAATCAGTTAGAGGCCTGTGGGCTTCCTGGACCAGAGTCTGCAGCGTGAAATAACCAGAACTCCTGTGTTAAGCAGGTGCAGGAGAGAATGGATGTCCCAAAGTTGTCATTTGGTATACAAGAGCATCTATGTGACCCCTAAGTGTTTACCCCCTCCCAAACTAATAAAAAGAATTAAAGCATACTTCTTATAGATAACGCAGAGCTAGGCCTTGATTTTAAACTCAATTCTAGAAATCCCTGCCTTTCAGCTGAGGCCTTTTCATATATATTTAATGTTAGGATTGACGTGGCTTGATTTAAATTTCCCAAATTGTCAAATATTTTCTATTCGTTCTAGCTTTCCTCTCCCGGCACAGTGCACGATTAATTTTATTTATTTGTTTGCTCACTTATGTATTTCACTTTGTCTCCATTATTAGTTTCCTGGTTACTATTTTCCAGCAACATCTTATTGGTTGCCCAGAGTTTCCACATGTATCTTCAATACTTGACAGTCTGTCTTTAAATAATAGCCTGCTAATAGATGCCTAGCACCGGAGCCGTGCGTTATCTTGTCAATTTCTCCCTCCTATGGTCTGTGCTGTTGGTGACATGCTTTTGCATATGTTATAAACCCCCAAATGCTGTTTGTATTTCTGTCCATAAGCAGGCAATTATTTTTTAAAGTGACTAAACTGAGAAAATAACATTTTAAATATTTGCCTCTTTTTTCTTTCTTTCTTTCTTTTTTTTTTTTTTTTGCTATTTGGAGAGTGTCTGTTTACTGTGTGCACGCGTCTCTGTCTAGTGTCATATTCTCTCTACCTCAAGAGCTCCTTTACAGCTTTGCATTCTCAGGGAATTGGTAATTAAATTTCTCCGGTATTGTTTACCCGGGAATGTCTTTATTTCTCTTCGAGTTTTGAAAATTATTTGTGCTGAGACTTCAGCTACGTCTATGGGACGCTGTTTGATATGGCATTCATATAAATCCCAGTTTGGTTCTACACTTCACACACACACACACACGCACACACACACACACACACACACACACACACACACACATTCTTTTTTCTCCTTTTGTGTTCTATCTTCTGTAACTCCCGTTCAGTCATATTTAGCTGTGTTGAGCCCATTAAGACTGTCAAGAGAAAAATATTTATCTCTGCTGCTTTTACAAAAAATTCTTTATAGTTTTTTTTTGGGGGGGGCGGCGGCTAGTGTTTCGCATACGTGGATGTCTGTACCCTGTGTATGCAATGCTGGGGGAGGTCAGAAGAGCATGTCTGTCGGATCCCTGGGTTACAGACGTTTGGGAACCACCATGTGATTGCTGGGAATCAAATCCAGATCCTCTGGAGGAGCAGCCAATGCTCTTAACCACTGAGCCATCTCTCTCACCCTCCTGGTGATGTCTTTCTATTTGTTTTCAGCGTTTCTGATCGATTCTCATAGATCAACTGAAGATCGCCCAGGAGCACACATTTCCGACTTCTCACTTGCTCTTATATTATTTTTACAATTCACCATTGGTAATTTACTAGATTACCAGTTTAGTGATTTCCACTGTAGCCTTTGAATACATTCAAGGGACCTGTTGTATAGCATTGTGAGTTTAGAAATAATCTTCTCTGTGCTTAAAAATTACTCAGATATGTGTGTGCCTGTGTGTGCACACACGTGTGTGACCATGTTCATTAACTGAATACATTCATTCCATAGCATAAATATAGTTCACGACTATGTTTGGTGGTGGGTGCCTGTAATCCCAGAATTTGGGATGTGGAGACAAAGAATCCTGAGTTCAGGTCCAACCCTTAGGTAGACAGGAAGTCCCAGGCCGGCTCGGGCTATGTGAGATCTCATCTCATACATGGTAAATACGCACATTCTTATTTGTTAATTGAGTCAGAGCTACGAGGAAGTTCAGGGAGTTTGGAGGGAGGTAGTGCTGAAGAAATGTATGAGAATTTCAAAGAATAAATTTAAAATTCTTTAAAAAAACAAATTCAGAAAGTATTTATAAAGTCCTAGCTGTACATTATATGTGAGGAGTCTTCTTCCCTTGGTTGTTTTTTTTTCTTTTCTTTCTTTCTTTTTTTTTTTTTTTACCTATCTCCTTCCAATAATTTCCTTTTTTTGTTACCTTTCACAAGTTGAGTGATTTTTGAGTCAGTGTAGACACTGTGTTTAGAGCACACTAGCATGAGGTCAGTCATCTTTATGCCTAGAAACAGGCATCTTATTTCACATCATTAGCCTGCCTCATGAGATGCGTTTAGGTACTCTTGTTGCCATGGTTACTTCTCCTGGACCACAGGCTTCTGGATCTCCTAATACCAGGCTACTGTTCTGCAGGTTAGAATGGGTGATGGGATGCTCCAGGGTCTATCGGTTGGTGTTCTACCTCTATTTGAATCTGTCTTTGGATGCAGGGATTCAACCTGGGCTTCCCTCTGTCTTAGTTAGGGTTTTACTGCTGTGAACAGACACCATGACCAAGACAACTCTTATGAGGACAACATTTAATTGGGGCTGGCTTACAGGTTCAGAGGTTCAGTCCATTATCATCAAGGCAGGAACATGGCAGCATCCAGGCAACCATAGTGCAGGAGGAGCTGAGAGTCCTACATCTTCATCTGAAGGCTGCTAGTAGAATACTGGCTTCCAGACAGATAGAATGAGAGACTTATAACCCACACCCACAGTGACACACCTACTCCAACAAGGCCACACCTCCAAATAGTGCCACTGCCTGGGCCAAGCATATTCAAACTATCACACCCTCTTTCAACGGTTGTCTGTCACTTACTGGTTGCCCCTGAAGGTCAACAGAGGTGGATGGGATGGTTCCCTATTGGCTTCCTTGTTCAACACTGATGTTAGGGATGCCTTGTGTTCATCTTTTTCAGCATTGTAGTCTTTGTCCTCTTCGTGTGTGTATGTGCATGTGTGTTCACACTCACACACTCTTACCCATTCAAGCACATTTGAAGCCAGAAATTGAGGTTGGTTGGGATGTTTTTCTTTCTCAAACACTTCTCCAGTTCTCCTTTTGTAAGACAAGGTCTCTTAGTGGGCTTACCACTCGGTTGTCTCAATCAGTTTGCAAGGAAGCTCCAGGGATACTGACAGTCTCCACCTACCAGACTTTGGGTTATAGGTACAGAGTGTGATGTATGCCCAGCTTCTCCTGTAGGCTTTGGAGAACCCAACTCAGGTCTTCATGTTTACATAGTGTGATGGTTTGTATACGCTAGGTTTAGGGAGTGGTACTATTAGGAATTATGGCCCTGTTGGAGTAGGTGTGGCCTTGTTGGAGTAGGAGTGTCACTGTGGGTGTGGCTTTAAGACTACTCCTAGCTGCCTGGAAGTCAGTATTCTACTAGCAGCCTTCAGATGAAGATGTAGAACTCTCAGCTCCTCCTGCACCATGCCTGCCGGGATGCTGCCATGTTCCCGCCTTGATGATAATGGACTGAATCACTGAACCTGTAAACCAGCCCCAATTAGATGTTGTCCTTTATAAGAGTTGCCTTGGTCATGGTGTCTGTTCATAGCAGTGAAACCCTACCTAAGACACACAGCAAGCACTTTACCTGCCATGTGCCCCCAGCCCATTTGTGCTTCATCTTGGTTGTTTACTTCCCCCCACAGACAGGGACTACCTCCTGATGTCTTTGGACGCTACAACTCAGCACCATCAGTGCCTGCCTAATTCCTGCTTCTCTTGTCTTTTTATCCTCTCCCTCCACACTGAGCCTTTGCCTGTGGATGAAGGATTTGGCTCTGTTGGGCAATGCTTGCGCAGGGCGCGCGCGGGCGGCGGCTCTCAGCACTCTGTGTTGACGATTCAGTCTCGCCCACCCACACTGCTGGAGACCGCAGGGTCTCGGGAGCAGAGACGCCAGGCACGCGGGACACGACATAGGCCAGCGGCCCAGCGGAGACAGTGCACAGGCTGCTGTTGTCAAGAGAAAGTGTCCCAAGGCCCGCTAGAGTGCAGAGAGCACCCAGGCGGGACGGAAAAGGCTTCTCTCCCTCCCCCAACCCGCTTACGCTTACGCAAAGAGTTCAGAGTTCAAAGAGGCACGTGGACAGTTTTATTGGCATGATGGTGGGTTCGGATGGTGACAAAACTCTCCCAAAAAATGTCGGAAGGGGTTTGTTTATATACTGGAAGGGGGGGGGCAGGGAAATCCTGAGGTAGTGTCCTGTTAGTCTCATGACTTGGCAAGGGCTGTATGTTAGATCTCTGGGTTTTGGGGGTGTGGCCGAACACCCAGGATTCCACAGTCCCACATGGCTCTTCTGCCTCAATTGCTCTATAGTGGGAAGAATGGAGAAAAGTGGACAGAGGTCTGCCCTGCCCTGCCCACCTGAACAGTGATTGCTCACTTCTTTTTAGCGGATAGCTCAATTCTTCCCTCTTCTCGTGGCTCAAGGCTTTTGATTGGAGGAGAGAGAAGGATCATGGGAAATAGCTATATATTTACCTCTCTCATACTGGCTGCTAATCAGAGCCACTGCTGGTGGTAGTTCCTTCATGTGTCATGCTCTGCCCACAGTCTTTCTCTGGAGCATCTTGTAGTGGCTGCTGGGGAAAAAGCTATTAGTCAGCAGGAAGTCCAGTTTATCAGAGGCTTCCAGCTACTTCAGGCTAAAGTGTGTCACCCTGCAATTGGCCTTCCAGGTCCTTTAAAATTTTTGCTCCTTCTTCATCTGACTCAGGCTACAACAAAGCAGGTGGCTTGTGTTGCTTCTCTTTGGAATTCAGGTTCCTTGGTTGCCCTGTGACTCAGTTGAAGATGAGCTGAAATCGGAAGGGCTAGGGAGATGGCTTAGTTGGTGAAGTGCTTGCCACTCAAGCGTGAAGCCCTGAGTTGATTCCCAACACTCAAGTAAGAGACTGTGAGAGAGTCACACCAGCTACAATCTCAGAACTGGGAAAGCAGAGACAGAGATCCCTGAGGCTTGATGGCCAGCCAGCTTAGTGGAATCTGTGAACTCCTAGGCCAGTGAGAGCCCTGGTCTCAAAAACAGTAAGGTGGAGAGCAAGAAAGGAAGACAGCTAGCATGAGTCTCTGGCTTACACATACACAAGTGTGTATTCACACATACATGTGTACATACACATATACATATTCTCATACAAATGATTCATTCTATTAGCCAACCTTTTCTTCTTAGCGTAAGAGCAGCTTTGGTGGAGGGACAGTTCTCTACAAATTAGAGTGTCAAACATTGTTTTTTGTCAAACATTGTCCTCCCTTCCAGGACAGCATCAGATTCCAAGCAGAGATGCCTCAAGGATATAAAAACCGGAGATTCAGAAAACATTCTTGAAAGGTCTCAGCTATTATCTGTTTCAATGTTGTCTCTTTTTCATCCTTTCTATCATCTCCTGGAATTTTAATTAGACACATGCTTGATCCGGAAACACCCCCCCACCCCCCCCACCCCCGTCCCCAGAGTCCTGACGGGATGATTTCTGAGATCCCTGCCTGCGGTTCACAATATTGCTTAGACTTTTATAAGCATCCCATGAAGCATGGAGGAAGTTGAGGCTCCCAAAGGGGGCTTGTATTGGTTTCTGCCATGCTCTCCCAAGCTGGGATAACTTTAATTTCATTTTCTTCTTGAGGTCTTTTGGCCTCTAGGCGGTTAGACTCATGGCTGCAACCTCCTGTTAAGATTAGCTTGTGGCTTGTCTCAAGTGAGCCTCCTCCCCAACCCCCATCCCAAGACTGAACAAGGCAGGCAAAGACCTACCTGCTTGTCCTTGTGAGATGAAGGCTCTCTGTGGCTCAGGTTGATGGAGGGATTCTATTAAATTGCTTTTCTCCCGTTTCCCTTTCCTGAATCATCCATCAACACAGGAACCCTCATCTCCAGGTTCCAGTGTAAACACTCAAGGTAAGACTCACCCTTGGTGCTTTCTGCTTTAGTTTGTCTGGACACAGGCACTCTGTGGACTCCTTCCTCTTCTAAAGCCCGTGCATTTCAAAGAGGCACTTACTTCCTGTATTCACTGCCAATACTTCAGTTGTTCAAAGATGACAACACTCATCACCAAGCCTAACAACCCGAGTTTGATCCTCAGGATCCATAGGGGGAAGGGGAACATGGCTTCCACACACATGCTTTGTCAAGCTCCCTGTGCCCCCAACAAATAAATAAATCTAAAAACAAAATTTAAGAGTAATGTGGCCACAGCATCCAGTCCTCACGCTGCTGGGATGAGTCTTGTGTGTCCATCATACATGTTGTTCATGTCTGTCACCGGCACCTGAGCACAGGGTCTTACACTTGGGACAGCAGTTGGGTAGGTGGGCTCTGCTGTCCTCTGTCACATCTGGGCTGGAGTCGGACATCCATGTTTATGGGCACAGGGATTTTCCAATCACATGCATCATCAATGTTTGCCATCAAAGCTGGATGCTGATGTGGTGTGGAGGGAGGTAAAGTGTGTTGCAGGTCACTGCCAAAATCTGAAGCCTGTGAGAATGAGACCAAGAATGGATGAATCATGAGTGGGCTCACTGGCAGAAACCTTAGGTTCAATCTCCAGTATCAGACAAAACTGAACACCAACAGTCAAACAAACATGGCTGTAGTGATGGTACAGGCAGTACAGTGCTTGCCTTTAAAACACCAGGAACCAAGTTTGACTCCCAGAACTTGTGTACAAACCTGGGCACAGTGGTATGTGCTTAGAACCCCAGCACTAGGGAGGAAGGAGTACAAATATTTCTGGTGCTCACTAGCCATGCCTGTGTCTCCAGCCATCCAGCTTAACCTTGTCAGTGAGCTCCAGGCCAGTGGGAGATCCTGTCTCAAAAAGTAAGGTGGAGGCGCTATAGGCTTCCCTTGGGCATACGGTATGGCTGAGGTTTGAAGGCTGGCGACAGAGCCCATTGGTAGAGTGCTTGCCTAGCATGAATCATGACTGAAGAGCCATTACCATATTGATCAGCTACTACATACCAGATACACTCATGGTCCCTAAGGATGCTGTGGGAGCTCAACACAAGTAAGACAAATAGCCCAGCCTTGCCTCTGGCCCTGGAATAAGCAATTAGCTTTGAACGTGCAGTAAAATGTATTCTGTGCTTAATACGTGCACTGCCACTCACTGAGGATGACCCTATTTTTGAACTTGTTTGGTAGACAGGGATACTAAGGCTTAGTGAAGACAGGTAAGCTGCATAGGGTCACATTATTAATCATAAGATGATCCCAGAAGCTATTTTCACTCACTGTGGGACACGTAGATGTTGGGAAACCCTTGGTGGGACCGTATAGTAATTTCCTTTTATAAATAGCCTCTCATTGGCCAAGACGGGTTTCTAACAGGCCAGATGGGTATGCTGCCAGGCTTCTTTAAAGATGCTGTTTAGAGTCTGACAATCTGATGGTGCCAACACGGATGAGTAATGGTGTTCATGGAACCTCAGACAAAACAGCCACTTTGCCGTTTGACGAGAGGCATGAATATAGTAACCAATGTTGATCATTCGCCAAGATAAAGATTCTTCACAAATATGTTTTTTAAAGAATGATTTTAGTTCTGGAGAATGGTGTGTCAATAACGTGGAGAATTCCCTTAGTCTTCATGCTATTTCCACTCCAAGCGATGTCTTAATTAAAGATGGCGTGTTTGTCATAATTAATGAGCCAATATTTATATGTTGTCATTAATGAAAGCCCACATTTTATTCATCCTTTTGCAGTCCTTTCCTAAGGTCTCCTAGGATTCAGAGTTTCCTCCAGGACACAACATTTCACATAATAGCTGAGTCTCCATACGCACTCCCAGTGACCAGAAAGGCTTTTCTCTGATTGGCCTTGACAATTTTGAACATTTTTGTGTGTGTGTGCAATGTTTCTCAGTTGGGGTTTTGTCCAAGTGTTTTTTTTCCTAGGGTGCTATGTTGAGGAGAGATCAGAAGTAAAGTGTCTCCCTCAACCGTGTCATGTCACATGGTAGGTGCTTCTGGGTGCTACTGTTCAGTAGCTCTGCATTTCTGTCTGTATTGTGAGTCTATGTTTATGTGTCCATGTATGTGGTAACTGAAGTGTAGTCTTTGGTATTGTTCCTTAGAAATTATCTATCTATCTATCTATCTATCTATCTATCTATCTATCTATCTATCTATCTATGTATCTATCTATCTATGTATCTATCTATCTATCTATCTATCTATCTATCTATCTATCTATCTATGTATCTATGTATCTATGTATCTATGTATCTATCTATCTATCTATCTATCTATCTATCTATCTATCTATCTATCTATATCTCTGTGTGTGTTTTCTTCTGTCTTGCTGGACAAGTAGTTTACTCTCTAGCTATATCCCTAGCCCTCTTTTTTTCAAAACAGTTTTATTCTTAGACATGATCTTTCTAAGTGTTCCAGGCTGGCCTTGACCTCATTGCAGCCCCAGGCCAGCTTTGAACTTGCACATCTTCCGGCTTCAGCATCCCAAGGTCTTAGGGTTACAGGCTTGCACCAGCATACCCAGCTGAAAATCAGTTTTATCTTGCCCCCTTTCCAAATGTTATACTCTTCGAATGAAAGCTTCTAGGCATAACCTGCACTTCCAGAGTGATGTTAGATATGCTTTCCCCTTTTTGGTAGGGACATGGCTGTAAGGTGAGTCTTTTCTGCCCATCTGTTTACAAACAGCAACAGAGCTAACTACCACTGCCTGCTGCCCTTTGTCGCCTCCTGAATACCCTTGATACTTAGTGTTCTATTGGGCCAAGACAAGCATTGATGTCAAAGCCTCATCATCATTGTAAAGATTCTTCATGGTAACCACGGTGATGTTTAGGAAGCCGGATGTGTGGTCATCAAGTCAAAGGATGGTGCCCTAGGGTGCTGCGTGGACAGGTTTGGAATAAGACAATGCTCTGCTAGGCACATAGTTTTGAAAGAACACCCAAGCTGAGATTTAGGGCTGGAGATGTAGCTCGGAGGTGGGTGCTTGCTTAGTATGCATAAGGTCCAGAGTCTACTGCCAACACCAGGAGAAAAAAACAAAACAAAACAAAACAAAACTGAGGTGTAGAGCCTGCTTCTACTTGCTTCCTTGGACAAAGAGTATGATTCACAGGAGGCCTGATGGTGGCTGGGCTTCCCCTGTGGACTGGATGAATAAAGAGAGGGGTCAGATCAAGAGCAGAACTGAATTGTTCAACATGTGTAGAGGAGGTACAGTAAAGGAAGTTGAGAATAGACTGAAAACAGAGAGTGGTTCTGGGTGTGGGGTGTGTAGTGAGGCTTGAGTTGTTGAGATTAAGGACAGGAATAGCAGATGTGGACACTTCAGTCTTGGGGGCTTTAGGGGTGTGGCTTTCCGTGCCATCTCCATGTCGCCTGTCTAGATAGATCTGGACATTGTGTGGGTGAGTTGGGAGACTTTGATTGTTAGTTAGGTGTGGTCAGTTTGGAAAAGGAGCTGATGTGAAATTATTCTTCAGAAATGACTTTGCCACCATGAGAGTTGTGATCAGGCTTTGAAGTGGGAGAGCAATAAAATGGCATGATGACAAGACATAACATCAGAGGGCAGCATGATAGAGCTTTGAAGGAAAAGAGAGTTTTCACTTTAAAACCCGGAGAGGAAAGGTGGGAGAGATGGCTCAGTGGTTAAGTGTTTACTGCTCTCCCAGAGGATGGGAGTTCAGTTCCGAACAGTGGCTCGTAATGGCCTGTAACTCCAGCTGCAGGGGATGTGATGCCTTCTTCTGGCCTCCACAGGCACCAGCACGCATGTCCACATATGTACAGACACACTGGTGCACATAAATACAAAGTAAGTCTTTAAGAAAATTATCTGAGTTGGGGGAGGGCAGGTTCATTAATATTGATAGCTTAAAGTGAAAGAGAGTTGCCACTGGGTATGGGGGGTGAGAGTAGGGAGAACATCTTCAGAAAATCCCCCAAAACGATAGAACATGTCCAGCTTTTGTACTCTTTCAGGGCTGGTGGAAAGTTCCCCAGCACATGATTTAGTCTGAGATAGCCTATACAGTAAGGAAAGCGGAGGAGATAGAACCTAAGTGAGAGGCTATTGGGCTATCACTGCACAATATGGTTTCTTAACTGTCTCAGAGAGAGAGGAGGAGGAGGAGAAAGAGGAAGAGAAGGAGGAGGACAAGGAAGAGGAGGGGAAGACAGGAGGGGGAGGGAGAAAGAGTGCAAGAGGGAAAAGCCCAGGCAGGCGCAGGGTTGGGGTGATGGTAGTCTGATTTCTTCTGTCTATGAGATTTGGCCTTGCAGAATGACCAGTGTCTTAAAGGCATAGGCTCATGATGTAACAATGGTGTTCCTGGCTCTAGGTCCAGGTGGAGAGCAGAGACGAATAGCAAATGCCATGCTGGTGACAGAGGCAGGCTGGTCCTCTGTCTGTGGGAATGCTAATGACCTCGAACAGCTTCCACAGTGAACTCCTTTCTCCCTGTTGTGACAACACTCAGTCCCATGACCCAGTGTCAGCCCTGGAAGGTGAGCAAGGGGCCATGCTGCCCCTTGCTGCCAGGATTTAGAAGAGCTGTTCTTGTTGGAGTCGCAAAGGGTCACTGCCATCTGGGTATTCACTTTCCTTCCTCCACATCTTCTCCACCCACCTCATCTCTGTCCCTTCAGAAGAACCCTGTTGTTTATTGTTCATGTAACTGCAACATTGAAGTTGGAAAATTCCTTTCAAGTCCAGGGCTGTAAAAAACACACCCAACAAAAGCAATCCACTTAAAATGCAAATTTTACTGACACTAATAAGCAATATATATACATACACACAGAGACACGCATTTACACATGCAAATGAACGAGGAGAGTGCAGGGCTATGCAGGGCTTCCCTCCACTGAACTGCTCACCTGCTAACTGTGTCCCAGGCACACTCCATTGGAGCAAAGCTGGGGGCACTGTCTGTCTTCAGAGACACTCAGGAGCCTCTGGCATCACCCATGGCCCTGAAGAAGCCAGAGAACATCGCTCAAGTTCAAGTAACAATGTGTGGTACTGAGACACACCCTCAGGAGCTTACTTCTGCTGAAAGTATTGGCTCTTTGCTTGAACCCACGAGGGTCTGAAATCAGGATGAAATCTTCGCACATCTACCTCATATCTGTCCATGTCCTTCACTTTGCAGAACACACAGACAGAGGTAAGTCATTGTCCTACGTCCACGGTCACCTTGGACTCCGAGGAGAACACAGTCTCATAGGACAGACGCCTGCCCAGACAGTGAGGCCATAGACTAAATCAGAAGTAACCATCTTGTGAGAACCAGGTCCACTCCATCAAGAGATGACAGTGATGGATTTCTTTGGACCAGTTGTAGAACTTGACCTGAGACTATGACCAACCAGCCCACACCTGACGAGAAATGCTTAATGATACACACTTCTCGTCTCCTGCCTAAAGCCGAGGCCAGCGGGATGACTCAGTGGATAAGTAAAAGAACTTGCGGCCAAATCTGACAGCCTGAGTTCAATCCCCCAGACACCAACTGTGGATGCAGAGAACAAAATCACACAAGTGAGGACAGGAGGGAGCAGGCCCTGCACCTCACCTGGGCGGCACAGCAGAACTGGCCCAGAATGAGGAGGCTGCAGGTGAGCCAACCCTGAGGGTATGAGTGTAGGAGAGCCGGTCCTGCCTCTTGTCTGCTTTGTGGTCGCCTCTGAGAAGGAGAGAATCCCTTTCCTTCCCTTTTTGCCATCACCACTGACAGTGGTGTGTGTGTGTGTGTGTGTGTGTGTGTGTGTGTGTGTGTGTGAGACCATGGAAGTGCTTGCACACACATTCTCACACACTCACACACATACTCTCATACACTCACAGACTTACTGTTACACACTCACACAGTGCATGAATGCACACACTATCACACATTCACATACACATGTACACACATGTACACACATGCACACACCTACTCTTACACACATGAACACTCATACACTTACACACACATTCTCACATACTCACAGACTTATTGTCACACACTCAAACATATGCACACTCACATACACACTCTTATACACGAACACAATCACACATTCACACATACATGCACGTACTCACATAGACACATGCACACACTCATACATACTCTCACATACATGCACATTCACTCACATACACACACACTCACACACATGCAAATGAACACTCACACACATGCACTCACATACACACACACAAACACACGCATGCACATGAACAAACATGCACTCACACACATGCACACACCACACACACACACACACACACATCAAATTTTTTTAAATCCTTGTGGTCATGTCAATATCCCAAACATGAACTTGGAGCAATGGATTTCTTCTTTCTTTTATTATGATCACATTAAAGAAATCCTTATTTTTCATCACCATTCTTGGTTGGATATTGGAGGTGTCTGTGACTAGCTTTGGGGGGATGCAGAGGTCCTGACTTTTGCCCTAAAACTCTGGTTAAGGGGTAGATAAAGTGCTTGCTATGCAAGCTCAGGTCCTGAGAACCCACATAAAGCCAGACACCAGAGCATGCATCGGTAATCTCAGCACTCCCACAGAGAGATGCGAGGCAGAGACGGGAGAATCTCTGGAAGCTTGAAGGCCAGCAGGCCTGGCGTATGTAATGGTGAGCAACTGACCCTTCTTAAACAAGGAAGAAGGTGGGGAGAAACACTCACAGTGGCCCTCTGTGCGCCACACCTGAATTCACTCACATGAGCACATGCGTGCGCACACATAAATAACAGACGTCCCGCCCCCTGTAAGACACACCTTCTTCTAAGCCTCTGTTGCTTAACGTGTTGCCTCCCTTCCCTGCCTGTAGGAATCCCCTTGGACCTTTCGGCCCACTGAGCTTTGGAAGCAGACTTTAGACTTCACTGCAGCCATGTGTAGACCTGGCCAGGGCTCTCATCGTCAGCTAACACTTGACCTTCAACACTGAGTGCGCATGTGCCAAGAGAGGACGTCCCTTAATGGGAGATCATTCTTAAGCCCCGAGCTTTCAGGCTTTCCTGTCCACACATTTAGGATTCCTGGCGGGCAGACAATTCTGAGGGATTTTGTCTTTTATCTCTGCAGCCAGCAACAGAGAAGGAAAATAGCTTCTCACATGAAGGCACGAGTCCCTGGTAGTCCGTCTAACAACAGCCAGGGAGACCCTTCTGCACGCCAAGATTCCCAGTGTAGGGGGAGTTGCTTAGGTCATTTGATGCCTTCCTAAGCAATGATGGGCTCTCATACTCTCGAGGTAAACACTATTAGTTCCTTGTTGGTACAAGTGTGATCTCTGAGTCTGCAAGGGGTTCTGTCTCTCAGCCTCTGTAGCATGTTTGTATCCTAATGTCCCCAACCCCCCTCTCTCTCCCTCCCTCCCTCCCCCCTCTCTCCCACTTTCTTCTTCTTGCCTCCCCCACCCCTGCACTAGATTTCCTATAATTCAGGCTGACTTCAAACTCACTATAAAGTTAAGGCTGGCCTTGAACTAGAGACCCTCCTATCTCTGCTCCCCAGGTGCTGAGATTCCAAGCTGCACTACCACAGCCAGCTTTAAAACAGTATCTTATTTATGCTCGGCAGTATTTGTACACTGGCATCCTGGGTGTTGCCTTTCAGTGTGGGTTCTCGGGCTTTTCTGGGTACCAGGATACTCTTTTCTAGCTCCTGTATTCTAACACCACATAGCCAGTATCCTGTGGCTGAGTCACAGGTTGCTCAGCTGCTTCCGTTCTGGGAGGCTGCTTCACAGATGTCTCTGTAAACAGTGCTCCCATAATCCTTTGACACACAGTCTGAGTGTGCCCATTGCATTGGAGATGTTTTTATGAGTGGTCCTGATGGTGCCAAGGATGTGCTGATAGACATTAAAAACAAAACCAACCAAACAAGGCAGAATATCATTGGTAATGTAGCCCAGGCTAATCTTAAATTCTCTAGCCTCCTACCTCAGCTTCCCAAGCTAGGACTATAGGCATGTGCCACCTCATTGGTTTCATGGAGCATCTGTCTGTCTGTCTGTCTGTCTGCCTATCAATCATTTCTTTTTCTACCATCTATTTTATATCTATCTTCTACATATCATCTATTTCCATCTTCTTTATTTTTATATCTGTCTACCTAGCTCATATATCTATGTCTATCTCTCATTCATATATATATATGTATATGTATATGTATATGTATATATATATATATATGATATATATAACATCTAACATCTCCCCCTGCATGCATATATACATACATATGTGTATATATGTATAAATGTGTGTATATATATATATATATATATATATGGAGAGAGAGAGAGAGAGAGAGAGAGAGAGAGAGAGAGAGAGAGACCTACTATGTAGCCATGGCTAGCCTAGAACTTACCATGCAGACCAGGCTGACTTCAAACTCATAGCAATCCTCCTGCTTCTGCCTCTCAAGACCTGAGACTGCAGGGATCCACCTTCACACCTGGTTTCATGGACCTTTTTATACTTGATTTCAACTTGCCCTCTGGGCATGCTTGTACAAACTTTTCCTTCCACTTTTATTGAATGAGGCGGCAGGTTCTAAATGCTCACACGACACCTCTCTGGCTCTTGTTTAAAGACTGGCACAAGAAGTGTGTGCCCTGTCCCTGTGGTCCAGTTTCTCTGCGGCTCCAGGCCCACAGCTGATTCATAGTAAATACTGGTGGCTTATTGAATGAGCGCCCCATCTCCCCAGCCCCCGCCCACCTCCTGGCCTGTCCTCCTTCTCCAGCACAGACTGATAACAGATAACCAAGAGACTGCCTCGGCCTCGGCTCCCTGGGTGATGGGGAGCAGGAGAAATGTGCAGTGAGCAGCAATATTTCCTGAACTTGGGAAGTGGCAAAAATCTGTCACTGCAGCCCAGTCCCCACAGACAAAACAAGGGGACTGTCGGACTGAACATATGGGGTGGGGGGGTAGGGATCAGGGAGAATTCGAGTCGGAGATGAGCCAGGGGATTGACAGAGACGGGGATGAATAAGAAAAGATGCAGGCAACTTCAGCCCTCAGTGGCAGAGCAGGAGTATGCTTGAAGCCACCTGGATCAAAGCTTTTTTTTTTTTTTTTTTTTTTTTAATAAAAGGAAGTTTCTTTACAGTTAGTTCTTTTCTTGGAATTGAGCACAGTGGCACACACCACTTGGAAAGTGGAATCAACAGGATCGGGAGTTTGAGGTCATTATCTGCAACATAGCCAGTTTGAGGCCAGCCTGGGCTACATGAGACCCTCATGAGACCCTATCTTGGGAAAAGCAAGAGTTTCTGACTGCATCTACTCACCAGGCAAGGGCATGTGTGGTTGCATGGAGTGCAGGATTATAAATGGTGGGAGGAGAGAAGGCAGAGACACCAGACCATGGCTGTTTAATGGCTACATAGGACAAATAGTATTCAAGCCTTTGGGGATAAACTCCTGAAGGCTAATCTCCAACTACTCACAGCTGAGATGATGCTCTTCCTGTTAGCTTTTGTGGTCTCCATTTTAGTCACAGTCCAATGAAGACTTCTTCATCCTCAAGTTGAGCCCACTGAGGAAGAGGTTCATTGACTAGTGGTGGGCTCCCCTGTAACCAGCTTCCAGGAACCCCTGTCTGTCAACAGCTCTGACCTAATCTCTGTGGTATAATCTGGCCTGTCAGTATGCAGGTCTTTGGTAATGCCTTTCCACATTCCCTAAGAGTCTCAGTTTGGTCATGTGACTTGCTGTGGCCAATGGAATGTTAGCAACTTGGATGCAGAAGGAGTTGGAAAAGGTGTGGGCTGCTCTCCCCTGCACACACATTCCCTCCTCCGTGGGTGTGTCCTTCTGTCAGGAGAATGAGCCTGAGTCAGCCTGGAGGAGCAACGAGAGACACTTGAAGGAAAGTCATATTGTCACAGCTAATGCTATTGGGGACCGACTGGACAACGGGTCAGCTACTCAGAGACATCAGTCAACCCAGATGAGATCCATCAGGACCTGGGGACTCAGCAGGAATCATTACTTGTTGCTGTTTTCGGTCTCTCAGAATCGGGATACTTGGTATGCAGCAGTAGCTAGCTGATACACTTCTTTTGCCCATAAGTTAAAAGCCATCTCAGAGAATAGCCTGGAGGGAAGCAGGCTTGGCCTTAAAAGATGTATATGCTGGGAAGTCTCCCAAAGCCCCTGAGACCTGCTTGTGACATGGGCCTGGAGCTATTCCTCGAAGAACCAGAGAAACAAGCTTAGATGTAAGAATGGCTGAGATCCTATTGAAATCTACGGGTCCCCCATCACTGGGCTTTACTGTTTTCCAGCAAGTGACATGGATACCAAAATCTCACTATAATGATACGAAAGTAGGGGTCTAGAAATTTACACACCCTACTTCACTTAATTGACTACTTGTACTCACTTCTGCCCACTACCCCCAACTTCTCTCTATTCTGATTTTCTTCCCTACATTCTTTTTCTATCAGTGTGTGTGTATATACATGCGCACATGTGTGGAAGTGTGTAGCCCTTTGCGAGAGTGTGGGTATGCACATATGCACATGACATAGCTCATGTATGGAGGTCAGAGCATAACCTCAGTGGTCCATCCTTGCTGTCTACTGTGTTTGTCACAGGATCTCTTGTTCTCTGTCATGGTTTGTATATGCCTGGCCCAGGGAGTGGCACTATTAAGAGGTGTGGCTTTGTTGAAGTAGGAGTGTCATTGTGGCTTTAAGACCTTCAGCCTAGCTGCCTGGAAGCCAGTCTTCTACCAACAGTCTTCAGATGAAGATGTAGAACTCTCAGCTCCTCCTGCACCATGCCTGCCTGGATGCTGCCATGTTCCTGCCTTGATGATAATGGACTGAACCTCTGAATCTGTAAGCCAGTTCCAATTAAATGTTGTCCTTTATAAGAGTTGCCTTGGTCATGGTGTCTGTTCATAGCAGTAAAACCCTAACTAAGCCATTCCCCTTGGGTGTTCCAGGCTAGCTTGTCTGTGAGCTCCTGGGAATTCTCCTGCCTCTGTCTCTCATCTTATTGTAGGAGCCCTGACATCACAGAGTCATGACTTCAGTGGTTCTCAACCTTCCTAATGCTGTGCCCCTTTAATTTAGTTCATGTTGTGCTTAGAGCCAACTACAAAACTCTATTTGTTGCTATTTCTTAACTGTAATTTTGCTACTGTTACAAATCGTAATGTCAGTATCTGTGTTTTTTGATGATCTTAGGCAACCCCTGTGAAAAGGTTGTTCCACCCACAAAGGGTCAACTAAGCACAGGTGGAGAACTTCTGCCACATTGAGTCTGGCTTTAGCCAGGTCCTGAGAGTTCCAAACTCACTCTTGAGCTGAAGGGCTCTGCCCACTGAGCTGCCTCTCCAGTGTCAGACAGTCCTCGGCATAACCACTCGATAATCTTGGCATGGTTTATTTTGCAAGAGGAGGATGGTGAATTACTGTTCTGATGCCTGCTTCTTTTTCTTAACGGTCATCTGACAGGTCCACCTCATTCTTTTAAATAGCTGCACAAGATTCAGGGCATGGAGACCTTACAGTTGAACCATGTCCCCAGTGGATGGCTAGAAAGGCCTGAAACATCAGAACTATGGTTCTGGTGATGATGCCTTGAAATATAAACCCAGAGGTGAGTCTGCACAGCCATGGGGCCTCGTCATTCTTCTCTTGTGATTTACATCGCAAAACTAGTCTCTAAACCCTAGGCGGCTGGCATGAGATCGGCCAGCTTTCCTGCCCTGGTTAAAATCAATCTTGTGAACTTTTTTCTTACTTCGTCAGGGAAACACATAATATCTTGTTTTAAATTATTTTTATTATGAGTGAGATCGAAATAGTTTTAGATATTTATTGGTAATTTGCATGTCTTTCCTGGTGGATTGCCTGTTTATGTAATCTGACTATTTTCTCTATCAGTTCGTAATTGCTTTGTTATTTAATATGGCAGGTCTTTATATATTACGGCTATAAACTCTTTGTCATGTGAGTCCCGAAGTTTCCTAAATTCATCACACCTCGGCCTTTTAGACAGCTAACCTCATTAAAAATCCAAAGCCATGGGTCTTAATTCAGTCTTTTGGTCTTCACTGTCTCTTTGCTTCAATATTGAGTTTGGAAGGTGGAAACCTGAGAGATCTGTGGAGAGTCAGGGAATGGGTGTGGGCTCTCTCAATGTACCTGTGTCTTCTACCAGTTGATTTTCCATTGCTGTAACTGAAGTACCTGGGGCTAAGTACATTATGAATCAGAGAGGTTAACTTAGAACTTAGCTGACAGTTTGGGGGTTTGAAGACATGCAACCAACATCAGCTCAGTTCAGGTGAGGACTTCATGGCAGATGATATCAGAGAGACAAAATCAGGTACTGGTAAAACAAACAAACAAACAAACAAACAAACAAACACAAAATATAACACAATGTCAGAACAAGCAGGAGGCCAGAGAGTGAGTCAGAGGGCGGCCTCTCTCTTTCATAATAGGAAGCCTGAGTCTGTCTTTGTATGGTGAGGCTTTCAGTGATGTACCAGCTTCCCACTACTTCTTAAAGGTCCCACCACCTCTCAATAACACCAAGGAATGGATGCTATCAAGCTGCTAGTGTGATGGCAAGAAACAGGCAGGGAGAATGAATGGACAGCTGGCCAAACAACAAGGTGTCCAGATGCATCTTCTTAGTTCACCATGCCCTCATGGCCAGCTCCCAGGCAAGGGTAGAAGCTAACAGGGATCAGCATCCAGAACTCTCTTCTGGCATCCCTAGCCTCCAGCAAGGCCATTCTTAGAACTGCTCCTTGGGAGTCCTTGCCCTACCCTACCAATTTCTATCTCCCGTTCTTATAACTTCCCTGTTCCATATGCCCTGTGTCCCCCCAAACCACCTGCAGCCTGGGCAGAACTGCATCTTGCTGAGAGAGATGTGAAGGTGGGAATGGCTGAGATCTCAGTCGAGGGCCTGGTGCCCTTTATCACACCTTCCTTCTATGAAGGAAGGTTAAGACTCCATCTTGAGAGTGCCTTGCTGGGAGACTCTGCTGGTCTCATGGAGATGGTTGTACTCAGAGGACAGAATTCTTCAACACCTACAGGCTGGAGCTGCTTTCCTGGCCAGTCAGAGGCAGAGAAAAAAGATGGCCAAGGTGCACTGGTTCAGGGAGCCCTCTCAGACATGATGCATGGCTGCCCATTAGATAGCATGTTATTATCGAAAGAAACAACTCTCATCTTAAAAGGAGTAGAGCACACAGTTTATTCTGGAGCCTATATGAGTGACCGTGACCTGGGAGCACAGATTTAGGTTATCCATGTTGTACGATGGAAGCAATTTCATGACATTTTACAGTTTTACAGAACAAAGAGTATCATAAATCAAGGCAAGTTTAAAACACAGTAGTGGGTACATCAGAGAGGCCAAAACACAAAAAGATTCGGGAAGCTTTCCTACAGGGCCAAGATGTTATCTGATGACAGTCTTAGCTTTTAGGTTGGTGGAAGCTAGTGGCAAATAGATTCCCAAAGGTTTCTACTTGCTAGCCACAAGCTACAGATACAGAAATAGGCAAGGAATGGCTGTTCTGGAAGGCTGGGGTAAGGGCTAGGTAGGGTAATGTGTAAGGCCCACTTGCCTGAGGCCAGATAACTCTCTGGAATGCTAGGTGCTATTGTTCACGTAAGATAACAAGCCATGTGTTTTCTCCTCAGTGAACAAGATTGGTTGTCTCAAGTGCACAGGATGTGTTTGATCACATGTTAGTCGTGTTAGGATAAGTGATGAATGATACTTTGGCGGGTCTGGGTCAAGGTATGAGACGAAGAGATCAGAATGTGCAACAGGACTAACTCAAGAGGTTTATTTTTTTTGGGGGAGGGGGAATGAAAGGCCATCTCAGAATGGGGATGAGAGAGAGAGAGACACAGAGCCACAGAGAGGCAGAGAACAGGAGATAGAAAGAATGGAAGAGAAAGAGGCTGGCAGACAGAATGATCAGGACAGAGATAGAACAGAGAGGGGTGGGCATATCACCTAGCAGCCGTGGAACTATGCCACACCTGGTGGTGACAGGTGATGACACGGATAAGTTGTTGGAAGACAGGCTTGTGGAGCACCTGGTTTACAGCAGGCAGGAGATAGAAAGGCAGGAAGTCCATCAGGAAGTACACTTACCACCATTGGGTGAAGGTGGGAAGGACATAGCCTTATGGGTTCTGCCTTTATGAGGCCATGACTAACTTAATTCAGCACCACTCTCTGGGAATCCCAGGTCTGGACCTAGCCAGAGTCCATCGTCCTGGCCAGTACTGAATAAAGTTTGCTTTAATTAGCAGTTATGGATTGGGTTTTCAGGTTTAACATTAGAACTAGCCATGACAAGGTAACTAACTCGCTCTGGCCCTGAAACATTCCAGACTCTCCACAGGACTGAAGTTCCAATCGGTCAACCAGTCTCCGCAGACACAGCTTCTTTCCAGGAATTCTTTCATTCGCTTTGTGTAGCTCCAGGCCAGCCTGGCACGGTTCTGTGTAAGTGGCTGGGGCTTTGCACTCCAAGCTATTTCTTCCAGTCCCGATATGTATGGCTCCTCTGTTCTCCTCTCCCTGTGCCCTCCCTGCAGCCCTCCCCTTACATTGCCTCTCCCCCCAGCCCCATCTTTCTAGTGCAAAACAATTCCTTCCATGCTTCTTTGACTATATCTTCTCCCATTTAGCAGTAGCCAGGGGCCTGCGGGACCATTAAGGTGTTTCCTTAAACAAAAGAACGAGTAAATCTTGTACAGCCTGTGAGTAAAAGACTCACAATGCAGCTGGCTTTCGGGATCTCCACTTTGGCTTTCCTGCTGTCTACATGCATCAAACACTCTCCTGTTGCCTGGCACTGAGAGAGCCCTGGCCTGGGAAAGGGGGTGGGCTTGTGAGGAACGGAATCGTGGTGGTGTGGGGACCTGCCAAGGGAGCCACCGCAGGGAGACATGGGCAATACATTTATTTGTCTTCCATCTGACAAGACCTTGGGGAAGAAGGGGGTGACAGCAGACTTGGACATCTTTCTCAAGGGTGTCTCATCACAGTCTTGCCAGAAGGCAGACTTCTCTGAAGCCAAGAGCAGACTGTCACCTGTCCATGCCAAAACCAGCAGCCTGCCCCAAAATAAGGAAGAGGAGGGGGCACGGGTGACCTTGGACAAGTCATCTCCAGTCTGTTCTCTCTGCTGGATCAGAGTCTATGCAACTGACCAGCTTGGGGCGTGGAAGAAGATACAGAGATCAGCCTCACCCTGGAGCTGGCCCATTCCCTCTCTCTGACCTCTGAGGGACACAGGGTACCACCTGGGGGCCTCTGTTATCTGAGTGCAGGTGGCAGGGTGAGGAGAGAACTGATGTTGCCCCACATGGGGCCCTGGAATCTTCCTGCTCTTTAATGAGGAAGTAATTCAGTTAGCTTGGATTTCCCTGTCAGCATCTTTTATTAGAGGCAGGCACAGCCAAGCTATTAGGGACACCAGGAGGAATGCAGGCTGCGGTGGGGACACGGGATAGGGTGGAGGGACAAATTGTTAAGCAGATTAGGAGAGGTGGGAGAAATGAACGGGAAGTAAAGAAAACAGAAAAAGGCGAAATGAGGCCACGGAGGAGAAAATCCAGCACGGAAACAATGCAGACAGAGATGGCAGGGGGCTGCTTTTCAGGCCTGGTGCCTCTATTGTGCTCCTAGGCAGCCTAATCAGGTGCCAGGGAGATCAGGCCAAGCAGAATGGAGGTGCACAATAGCTAGCCTCTGTAATAAACAATAACACAGCAGGCCTGGGTTGGCTGGCTCCCCCAAGAGTGTGGGAAGGGAGGATGTCCACCCAGGACTTTCTGGGGCAGAGGTGCATGGTGGAAGGTTGCTGTCAATCGCACAAACCTAAAGCCAAGCATGGATTGTGAGCTCACGAAGTGCCACTGTCTTTATTTTATGCATTAGGAAACTGGGTCTCAGAACAGTTACTGCACTGGCCAGGATGAGCAAGCCACCTCTCAGAGGTGATTAGGCGTAGCTCACTTGCTAGCTGCACTAATAAAGATCTATTTATTCCTTATTTTACCAACATGTGCATTGCTTGCCATCAGCTCTGTGGTCACTTTCAGGCTCTAAGGAAGAGTTGAGGCCCTGTGACTGGGTGGCCCCAACCTCTAAAACTGTTTAGACCAGGTTAGGAAGTGTTTGCTGAGCCCTGGGGTAAGTGGCTGGCTCAAAGATACAGAGCCAGAGAGAGACAATGACCAATGACAGAGCTGGTGTCTGGAAGAAGTTTGACTACCACAGGGAGCCTGGTGAAAGAATCTTCCTGGTCCAGTTCAAATACCGGAAGAGAAAGATGGGAAAGATGACCTAGTAGGTGTGGCTGTTGTTGATTTCCTTCTTTTTCCTTTCTTTCCTCATCCTCCTCCCCATGCCTCCCTCCTCCCAACTCCTCCCTCCTCCCAACTCCTCCCTCCTCACCACTCCTCTCCACTCCCCACTCCTCCCTTCTCCCAACTCTCCACTCCTCTCTCCTCCCCACTCCTCCTCCTCCCCATTCCTCTCCTCTCTCCTCTCCACTCCTCCCTCCTTCCCACTCCTTCCCACTCCCCACTCCTCCTCCTTCCCACTACTCCCTCTCTTCCTAATCCTTTCTTCTTTTCCTTCTCCCCTCTCCTCCCTCCTGTTTCTTTTATGGAGCTAAAGAAATGGAACTGAGGGTCTTGTAAATGCAAGGTATCACCGAGTTTCATCCTAGCCCAGTTTGGTTGTTCTTAATCTATTTGGTGAAGGACTAAGGTCCATCTGCCCCCTGGAAGCTAGAGAAGTCTAGCAAGCCCTAGGTCTCCCTAGCAAAGGTGGCTGTAGCAGGCCTGCAGAAGGACACTGGTGGAGATCTCTATATCTTCATATTCATCCTTGGGACCTGAAAGCACTCCTATTCAGGTAGGGCCAGCTGTGGAACCAAAGCTCAACTGGAAGGGTAGAGTGTTTGACTGGAACAGGATGCTGGCTCCAGGCTCTGATGGACCAGTAGGGCTCTTTACTTTGTTGGTGCTATTACTAGTGATGTTCCTGCGAGAGGGGCTCAAACCTGGGGAACTCAGGAGCCATCTGCGACAGTACCTTCCAGCTGATGAGCACCTGGGCTCAAACCTGGGGAACTCAGAGGCCATCTGCAACAGTACCTTCCAGGTGATGAACTCCTGCTCTCTTGAAACACAGAAGTAAACCGTCTCTAACACACTTGGATATGTGACTTGGAGTCACATGCTGCTTCCAGTGAGAAAAGCTCAGGGCTGTAAAGAACCAGAACGGGAAGGAGGGAAATAAGGAAAAGAGACCTTGTGACGGGCAGAGGGAACAGTCAATGTGAAGGCCAAGAAGTCAGAAGGAGCTTATGTTAATCCCACCCATTCAAGAAAGACCACTGACCCAAATCATGACCAAACCAATTTAATCAATTAATTGAGAAGCAATTAATTAAAGTAATATTTTTTCCTGTACATGGGCTGTGTCCTCCTGAATGTGAGGTTCAAGAGATGAGCATTGGATATAGGTAAGATGAGGGGTTTTATAGTCCAGGAGTAGGGGGTTTCCAAATGGGGGATTTGGCAGGCAGATGGTGGGGTTACAGAAGTAGAACACAAGCATAGCAAATTGGTCATAACACTCTCCTGAGACAAAGGCACGGTCACAAGGTGATCATACCAGGTAGTCATAACAACAGGTGGTCATACCAGGTGGTCATAACAACAGGTGGTCAGAATAATCTTTTGGAAGTTAGGGTTACAGGTGGGCCATAGCCCAATCCTTGAGATATAGATTTAATCATAAACAAGAATGAACCTAGTGGGTCTTTACTATAACATGGCTTTCAAGCCCAAGATGGAAGCAGGTTGGTTTGTCACTTGATCTGTGTGAGGATCAGCAGAAGGCATGTGCTTTGGAATAGTCAGAAGAGAACAAGCTACCTGGCTTATACAGGTCCTGAGGAGGACGTTGGCTATCACCAAGCAAAAAGAGAGCACCAGGGAGAGTGGCTGACAGACAAGAGTTCTCCTGTAGAGAAGAGTACAGGAGTATGGCTTTAGGTGTGTGTGTCCAGGGACAGGCCTGCGAAGTTACTGGCTTCTTATTTTCCCAAGTCAAGGCTCTCACACGAGGTTATTTGCTAATGGAAATGGCGAAGGGAGAGACATGCTGAAGATGCTGGAGAGGAGTTGGCTGCAGCAAGAGCTTGTTGCAAGAATGTTTGCACAATTTCTGATTACATCCCCATCTGGAGAACTTTCTAGAATGATTTCTAACTCTGCTTCCTTCCTGGAATGATTACATATTTTTCACATCTCTCACGTGACTGCTCCTGTCTGGCACATAAACAATAATGTGGTCTGTCTTCCCTACGAAGTAGACACTGTTTGTATTCCCATTTTACAGATGGGGGAGATGCAATGAGAGGCCAGGCTTAACTGCAAACCTAGGCATGCAGTGCTAATCTCTTGAGCCTGAGTCCCTGTGTGGCTGCCTGAATAGGTTTGTTCCCTATAGACTCATGTGTTTCAATACTTGGCTATAGGAAGTGGCATTATTAGGCGGTGTGCCCTTATTGTGACTTTGTTGGAGGAAGTGTGTCACATGTAGACGGGCTTTGAGGCCTCTTATGCTCAAGATCTGCTCAGTGTGTAATCAGAGCCTCTTCCTGGCTGCCTGTGAATAACAGTATCCTCCTGCTGCCTGTGGATCAAGATGTGACACTCTCAGCTCTTTTTCCAGCACCATGTCTGCCTGTACAATGCCATGCTTCCCACCATGATGATAATGGGCTGAACCTCTGAGACTGTAAGCCAGCCCCAATGAATTGTTTTCCTTTATAAGAGTTGCCATGGTTATGGTGTTTCTTCAGAGCAATAAAACCCAAACTAAGACAGCCCCTGAGGATAAAAGATTGGTTTTCAGATCAATTTCAGGTCCAAGAAGCAGGATCCAAACACCCCTCTTGTACATCTCAGGCTGGGGCTGATGGCTGGAGTGTGGGGCAATGGTTTCTAGAATCTTCCTTGGGATCAAGAAGCCTAAGGATGATCTACTCATCTCAGGCAATGATGGAAGAGAAGCGAAGAGGTTTATGGGGGGGGTTAGAGGCCCCCACCAAGCTGTCACGTTCCAAGCATCTCCCTGTCTCATCTGAGGCCCACAGCTCACAGCCCATTCTGACCACTAACCAACCATGTTGCAAGATTCCGAGCGGTTGGCGGTAGAGGAGAGAGCTGCAAGGCCCTGGCCAATGGACCATAGGCTTAGATGTGCTGGCAAGGTTCTCTTCCTGCACCCAGACTAGACAACTAATTCATCCTGGCATCATTGATGGCTCAGATGGGGATGTGCCACAGAATCTGCAACACAGTATTCTGCTCGTTCCATAGAACCTCCAGTCAGGTTGTATTAAAAGGAGCTTGGTGGTTTCATTTCAGGAATGGTCTCTAGTAGGTGGGGAGATGAAGGAACTGGCATTTGCTGTTGAAGTAATTATTTAAAAATGGCCAGCGGTCAAGCTGACTATCTAAGCTGCAGCGGCTCTGCCTAGTTCAGCCGCCATGTTCTGTGGCCAGAGGCCACATGTGCACTGCAGCTAGAAACGGCCAGCCAGAAACACCAGCCCTGCCACTCACAAGATGCCAGAATGGGAGATGGCTCTGCCAATCTTCCACACTGTCTCCACAAGGCTGGGCATTGCCCAGACCATCCCACCATCCATGTGGGCCCAGTAATAAAATGAGATTCTAATGCTTAAAGATTAATGAAAGGCTTTATATGTTTGGCAACGCTCAATAACAATATGCCCATACAAAGAGAGTTGTTTCCCAATTAGCTAACCTAAATAAAAGTTGTTACCTGTGACTGCTCTCCATACCTGTATGGCTCTCCATCGCTCCTGCATCTCTGTTCTTCCTAGTTCCTCCTCTTCCTTTTCCTCTCTTTACTCCTCCTCTTCCTCTCCTTACTCCTCCCACCTTAGCTCCTCCTACAATTTGCATTCTGCTTTTCTTCTTCTCCTGCCACTGGTCCCTGCTGTGAGAACAGAAAACAAGGCCAGCCACACAGGAACCCATTTTGCTGGGAAAATCAGCTGCACGGCCATCTTCATTTTGACCAGGATGCACCAGCAGCTCCTCTTCCTGGAATTCTCTGGGTAGACTCCCTCTTTTCTCCACTTCCTGTAACTATTTCCAGTGGGCCGGATCAGGGACCAAGGTCTAGCGTCTGATACAAGGGCTTCCAGGGAAACCAGTGATGTAATTGCTAAGATAAAAATCACCCAATGACCACAGGTAACATTCACAAGAAGCAATGAAAGGAGTGAAGGGAAAAAACACCACAGATTTCATTTCTGTGCAAATGCCTTTTTTCCCCCTGGGTATTTTAATAGTTCTCCTAGTTATTTTTTTTTTTAAACTACCAAACAGCAGGTATTGGTATGTTGAATTGTTCTGGGTTCTTGTGTGTGAAAATGAGAGTGTGTGTATATGCATGTGTGTGTGTGTGTGCATGTGTACATGTGTGTATACATGTGTGTGCATATGTCTATGTGCATGTGTACATGTATATGTGCCTAGTGATGTTGCATGTGCATGCCAGAGGTTCACCTCAGGTGTCATTCCTCTGAAGTCATCAATTTTGGTTTTGTTTTGTTCTGTTTTGTTTGAGACAGTGCCTCTCTCTTGGTTCCCTGGACTTACCAATTCATCGAGGCTGGCTGGCCGGCCATGAGCCCCAGAGATCTGTTTGTCTCTGCCTCCTCAGTGCTGGGTTTGATTTCCAGGCATGCCACCACACCTGACATTTTCACATGGCTTCTGGGGTTAGAACTCATGACCCTGTACTTGCAAGGCAAACACTTTTCTCACCGCTGTCTCCCTAGCCTGTTGGTTTTTGAGACAGGACCTCACTGCGCAGCTCAAGATGGCCTCCAGTGGGTTCTGGGATTGCAGGTCCATTCCACTAAACTCAGCTGCTCCCGGGTCATTAGTCACAGCACACTTGTTACCCTATGCAACCTGAACACAAATTCACACACGATTGTAACAGTCACCTTCTCCAAAGAGTTGGGGACATATCCGAAGTTCCACACGGTTAAAGCTGAACTGTCCCTCTGTGACACGTCCCCGAGGTGAGCAGGATCTGGCAGACCACACTCAGAGTAAGTTATCACCCAGTTCCCCACTAGCCCTTGATGTATTGTGGCTTCATGGTCAGCCTGTGAAGGATGCTGAAACTGTTGGTGGTGGGGCCTAGTGGAAGGGGCGGTTCCACGTCCTGATCCTTTTTCTTTCTATTTGCTTTTGCTTCCTAAGGGTGAGCATCCGCCTTCTCATGGCCTTGCCTCCTACTGTGCTGTACTATGTGCTGACATAGGCCCAAAGCAACAGGCCAAGTGACTATGGACAGAAATCTCTGAAACTGTGAGAGCTGAAGTCAACCTTCCTGACTTTTAAGATGTTTAAACTCAGGTATTTTGACACACAGAGACAGCATGTCTACTTTTAAGAAGTGGAAGAAGGAAGGGAAAGGCCTGGACTCACTTAGCAACTGAGGGGTCCTTAAGGGGTACCAAGGGCAAGGGCTGAGAACCAAGACGAAAGAGAACCATTGAGTGCCAAAGGTGACCAGATGTCAGAGCCTTAGATCGGAAAGATATCCTGGAAATGTTAGACGAATATGTTGCCTTGCTAACCAAGGTCGAAGGCATATATTACCCTAAGCTTGCTGCAGAATGGCAGACTCTCTTTGTCAGCAGGGCTTCTCCTTCTCTGACTTTGTCTGGGGAGCTCAAAGTCCCTGTACCCTCTACCTGCCAAATGCCACACAGCCTTGATTAGATTATAGGTTCAACTCCCATTTTCCTGGTAAGAACCTGATCTGTAGTACCTGAGATCCCTGGAGTGCCTCCCCATGATAATGAGGCATCTCAGCCTTCAGCCACTGTCTCAGTCAGGGTTTCTATTCTTGCAGAAACATCAGGACCAAAAAGCAAGTTGGGGAGGAAAGGGCTTATTCAGCTTACACTTCCACATTGCTGTTGATCACCAATGGAAGTCAGGACTGGAACTCAAGCAGATCAGGAAGCAGGAGCTGATGCAGAGGCCATGGAGGGATGTTACTTACTGGCTGGCTTCCCTTGGCTTGCTCAGCTTGCTTTCTTATAGAACCCAAGACCATCAGCCTAGGGATGGCACTACCCACAAGGGGCCCTCACACCCTTGATCACTAATTGAGAAAATGTCTTATAGCTGGATCTCATGGAGGTATTTCCTCCAGGAAGACTCCTTTCTCTGTGATAATTCCAGCTTGTGTCAAGTTGACACACAAAACCAGCCAGTACAGCCAATGACCTTTGCCCACCCTGAATATTCCTATACCCCTCCCCCCAAACTATGTAACCCTTGATTCACCCCGAGTAAAGTTGATCTGCCTTCCCAAAGCTGATCCCAGTGTACCATTTCCATTCGTACTCACAGGCTGTCAGAAATCCTGTTCGTTGACTCTTCTCCCTTCATCCTCGTGGGCCGGAGGCCAACTATCCTGGGAAGAAGTGTGGAATACACAGTGCTTGTTTGTGTATACTAAGCTGGGGACCCAGAAAAGTCTGGTGAGAGGCCCTGGAAGCAAGCCCATAAGTCCACTGCCTGGGGGCTTTTAGCAATATGACCCAGAGCCTTTGTTACAGGACTTGTTTCTAGATCTTTCCCCTAAGCCCTGAGTAGCAGGAGGGAAAAGCCCCCTTTTCTGTTTCACCAGAAGACAGTGAGACTTGAAGAGATGACTATCTTTGAGTCCCACAGCCAGAAAACGACCAGGTTAGACCCACGTGGTCTGACTCCAAGTCCTACACCTGTTTGCCATCAGCATGCGGAACCCAGTGGAGCATCATGGGATGTTTGCCTTTCCACTTGCCAACCATGTGCGTGGCTCCAACTCCACAGTCCCACCGCGCCCTGCAGATGGAGTGGAGGGGTCTGATGGATGGTTATTTTTATTATAAAATAATTCATACATGCAAAAAGAGCCGGCGCTCTGTGTGCAAGACAGACAAATTAATAAAACAAATTGCTGGGAGCCAGGCTTATAAAACAATATCGCAGAAGCTGAAAGGCCCCCAGTCTCTGGGGACCCCTTGAGCTTCATGACCCTAAGATTTAAGTGTTATCGGGCTGACTCTTTTTTTTTTTTTTTGACATAGGGTCTCACTTTATGTCTCACACTGGCCTCAGATTTACTTCACACCCCAGGGTGGCTTTGAACTTGTGATCTTCTTGCTTTAATTTCCCTGAGTGCTGGGGCCACAGGCATGCACCACCGCACCCAGATATCGCGACTTCTTGTTACACCTTCCCCCATTCCTCAGCATCACTTTCTCCTTCACGTTTGGATTTCTGACCACACGTGGCTTCATTTTGCAGAGTCTCCTGCTCAAGTCTCTTTAGAACTCTCACAGGCAGTACTCAGGTTGCCAAGGTGCTCGCTCACCTTCATGAGCAAGATGTTGTCCCCATCCCCATTTTATGGATGGCGACACCGCCACGCAGGGGGTGCTGATGAGGGACAGTCCCCAGCTCACACAGCTGGCAGTTGGCAGAACCAGGATTTGACTGCCAACCCTCCAGAGCCCTCAGGTTCTGGAGCCTGTGCCATGACTGCCATGCAGCATGACATCATCCCAGGTGGCTTCTGGGACTCAGTTGTATCTACAATGTTCTTCTGATGCCTGCTGCCATCCTTCATTCATTTTCTTCTGCACGGTAGGAAGTCCAAGAGGCTAGAGGGTTGATCCACCTGCGAGGATCAGCTTTGGAAAGCATTGCTAGGCACGCTCTCTCTTCGCTACTGGCTCCCATCGTCCTGCTCCATCTCACTAACAGGACCCCGTTTTGATCCTGTGTGTTGGGTTGGTGGTCCCATCCACTTGTGCAAACCCCAGAGTGTGAATTATAGAGGTTAAAGCCTATTTGTATTCCTTTCTGGGTACCCGGTGGAGGCGTGTGTATGGGAATAAGCAAGAGTGGGCAGCGCTGGGAAAAGTTTTTCTCATTAAGAAAGAGATGCCAGGCCAGGCGGTGGTGGTGCACGGCTTTAATCCCAGCACTTGGGAGGCAGAGGCAGGTGGATTTCTGAGTTTGAGGCCAGCCTGGTCTACAGAGTGAGTTCCAGGACAGCCAGAGCTATACAGAGAAACCCTGTCTCAAAAAAAAAAAAAAAAAAAAAAAAAAAAAGAAAAAAAAAAAAAAAAAAAAAAAAAGAAAGAAAGAGATGCCAGGAGATGGGGAGAAAGCTAGGCAGCCTTATCTTGACCAGGTGACCACAATCAAAGAGCATCATCGATAAGCAGAGTGAATATCACCTCTCCCTCCCCCACAGAAGGCGAGGAGCTTCACCTCCACCGTCCTTCCTAAAAGCTACAACCTCAGTCTGACCATGAGGAAAATGTCAGGCAATCTCAAATGCCAGCACCCTCTGTAGACTTCTGTGGGGCACTTCTTGAGACTAGCAAAGAAATCAGAGACTGAGAGAAGCCAAGAAACTGTCACACTCCAGACATGAGATGACCCAACACAAATGAGGTGTCCTAGATGAGACCCTGGGTTAAAGGAGAGGGCAGTGGAAGAGGGAGTCTGGAACCTTTAAGGTCATTTACCACCTGCAGGTGCTGTGGGGGGCGCTACCTGAGCCAGGGCTTCTCCAAGGTAGCAGACAGGGTGTGGGGGTGAATGCAGGAAGCCTCTCCCCCCAGCACTTTACCCAGTGTGAGGAGCAGACTGCAGTTCTCATCTCGTCACTGAGAAGAGTAGCATTGTATCTACTCAAGATGGCAGGGTGGGCACAAGAGAGCTCCTGGGGCCACACCTCCAGGCCTTGCCTTTGAATGACCCCATTATGCAATACACACACACACTCACAGTCACACACATGAACACACACACATGCACACACTTGTGCACACACATGAACACACACACATGCACACACTTGTGCACACACACACGAACACACATACACTTGTGCACACACACGCACACATGCACACATGAACACACACATGCACATACACACACTTGTGTGCACACACACATGCACATGCACACACTTGTGCACGAACACACATTTCCTTTGTAGGAAGTCATAAACCCTCACTAATAAATTCTTTTAGAGAGGATTTGTTCTTTTTTGTAAAGATGTATCTATTCACATAGTTACTACATAGTTACTCCTTTCTTTATTTTATATGCATGAGTGTTTTGCCTGCATGTGTATATATGCACATGCCTGGTATCTGTGGAGGCCAGAGGTGGCCCTGAAACTAGAGTTATGGATTTTGGAGAGCCACCGTGTGGGTCCTAGGAACTGGGCTAGGCCCTCTGCATGAGAAGCAAGCGCTCCTGACTACCGAGCCATTGCTCAAACTCTGAGTTTTCCTTCTTAATTTTCCTTCCTTCCTTCCTCTCTCCCTCCCTCCTCCCTTCCTCTTTCTCTTCCTTCCTTCTTTCCTTCTTTTTTGTTTACTTGTGTCTATGTATATATGTGTATGCATGTTATGCATGTTCATGCATATGTTGGAGCATGTGTGTGTGCTGGAACACATCTGTGTGTGCTGGTGCACATCTGTGTGCATTGCGTGCACCTGGATGGAGAGGCCAGAGGAAAACTTCAGGTGTTCTTTCTCATTCTCCACTCGCTTTTGTTGTTATTTGTTTGTTTTGTTTTTGAGACGCAGTCTCTCACTGGCTGACTACTGAGAAGGACTCCACTTGCTCCCCTTCCCCTGTGCTGGAGCTACAAATGGATGCCACCAAATATGACACTTTTAAAGTTGTTTTCTGGACTCGGAACACATGTCCGCTTATTTATAAGGCAATCACTTGGCCCACTGAGTAGTCTCTCGAGCTCTTTTATTCTATTATTCACAGCCCCAAAAAACCATCCATTTCTAGACCCACACTCCTTCCCCTTGTCCCATGTGAGCCCTGGCCAATCCTCTGGTCAGTCCAGCACCACCATGGCTTCCTTCAGCTGGTGGTCCTGCATGGAACACCTCCTTAATTAATCTTGTGTCAAGCAGGAGGATAGAAGTGATCCCCACAGAGGCTGGGAGATGATTGCTTGGGAGCAAAACAAAAGAGAGCCATTGGTCTGTGACAGCTGATATTAAAATGACTACAACTCACTTCCTAGCCAGAGTCGGTGCATTATATTCCTAGTAAATAATGGGTTGGCACAGGTTAAGTGTTGCTGCATTTCAATTGTTGATATTTAATTAGCTCTAAAATTAAAATGTTCTTTTTATCGTCACACTGCTAGGACGGCCCGATCCCTAATTGATTGAGATGAAAGTGGTTCTCAAACATTCCCGCGTCCCTTTGTCAGTCCAAGTGTGAGACGATTTAATGAAAACGTTTGACATTTCAAAGTGTGACATAAATATCTTTAAATTAAGCAGAGGATGGGGTTTGGGTGTATTTCGCTTTTAGCGT
The DNA here is from genome assembly GCF_004785775.1 of Grammomys surdaster. Lineage (NCBI taxonomy): Eukaryota > Metazoa > Chordata > Mammalia > Rodentia > Muridae > Grammomys > Grammomys surdaster. The sequence goes on along the minus strand of NW_021620226.1, from coordinate 431,346 downwards.
GTGATGGGTGAGGAATTGCTTCTTCACGGGAATGAAGGTTTATGGGAAAGAGGACGGCCTGGGCCGTTTTCTAGAAGCTAAGACAAAGCTGCCTGTACAAGGGGCCAGCCATCTTTCTTTCGACTGGGAAGATGGCGGATTCAGAGTTGCTTTTTCTAGTCTGGGAATCACAGAAGAGAGAGGGCTAGGTGTCTGGAGGGTGGGAAGGGGGTAGGGTCACAGTGGAAAAGGGATCAAGATTTGATTCCACAGGGATTTGGGCTCAGCTCTGCTACTTAAGAATTGACTGATACTCAGTGAATTTTACTTTTCTAATCCTCGTATAGGGTAACAACACCTGCTCCTCAAAGTTGTATGGAAATACATGGAGGCCATATTGCATAAGAACTTACTGCCTAAAGGACTGAATCTGCTGTGGCAGCCACCCAGATAAGCGGGAAGCCAACTTCTTCTAACTATGTGTTGAAGATGATACCCTACTGGTGACAGGGTAGGTGAAACTCCCTGCTGGCTTTGGCTCTTGACCCTAAAGCTTGCTTCTGTGTTCATTAGCTGTGGACTTCTCCATCTCGGGCACATCTTGGTCAGGAATTAAGAAGTCTGTATTTTTCCTGTTCTCCCATTTTCTTGGGCTACTATAATAAAATGCCTGAGTCTGGGTGAGTTGTCACACCCTAAGATATCCGTCAGAGTGCCGGAGCCTGGGAAGTCCAAGATGGAGGCTCCAGGCTCGCTGACTAGTGAAAGCTCAGACTCTGCTTTCAAGATGGTGGCTTAGTGTCGTGTCTTCCTGAGGACACTGTGCCCTCACATAGCATGAGAGGTGGTCAAGTATCCCATTCATGGGGTTGTAACCCTCATGGCTCAGTTACGTCCTGTAATCTCTGTCCCTTTGAACTGCCACACTGAGGTCATCTTCAATGTGGGTTTGGGAGGGGACGTGGGCATTCCAAGCTTATCACAAGTCTTATTGAAAACCACGTGAGAGCCGGATGCTGAGAGCATTCTTTTAGAAGACATCCAAACGACTTAATTCAGCATCCGGGGGGTTCTGAAACCTGTACAAAACTTTTGTGCAGCCTCCCCTGGTGATCCATTCATTCATAGAAGTCTCTAGAACTCTCAACGTTTCTTCTTTAACAGAGTCAAATCTGTCTGTCTGTCGCTTTCACCGCTCTTTTAGGGCTACTTCTCCTCCCTCATGACAGACGTAAGTGCCATTTGCCCCACATTCATGTCTATACTCCATGTAGGCAGTAGAGTTGCACTAATGAGCCCTGGTGATTGGATAGCGTGTGTGTGTGTGTGTGTGTGTGTGTGTTGTTTTACTTGTCTGTGTTTGTGAGGGAGCACGCACATGCTGTAGTGTATATATAGAGATCAGAGGACAACCTTAGTATCACCCGTCCCCTTCCTCCTCATTTCAGACAGTGGCCATGAGCTTCCAGAGAATTTCCTGCCTTTACCTGCCATCTTCCAGTAGTAGCTATAGGATTACAAGCACGTATGCTACTGTGTCTTCGCTTTATGTGGCTTCTCAGAACCAGCACTGAGGTCCTCACATTCGCACACCAAGCCCTTTACCCTCACCCCCCACCCTGAGACACCCTGCCCTCCAGTCCCGTGGTAATTTTGGGCCAACAAGTAAGTTATAACAACAGAAAGGATTGCTTTGAGTGCTAGAGGCTGGAAAGTCCAGGATGGTGGTTCCAAAATACGTGGTGTTCAATGACGATGCTTCCAAGATGATGACTTAGTACTGCGTGTTCCAGTAGCACAAATGGTGCACCCTCATACAGCAGATGGAAAGAGGAGGGTGGTGACCTGCATGGTGACCAGCCAGATTCCTGGTGGTGGCCTATTCATCAGCCTGCATGGCAGAGTAAGGACTGTATCACTACAGGGCAAAGCCTCTAGAAGTGAGGCACAAGGTAGCGAGAGATTCAATGCTTGATCAGTAGAAGCTTCCAACTTGTTTGCTATGGGAGCCTACTGGGTGCTATGCTAGCTTTCGAAACCTACTGTGTGCTATGCTTGCTTATGCTGCCCCCCGTGTTTTTGAGCCATTGAGGGAAAGGCGATGTAGTGGAACTCCAGGCATGCATAGCCAGTTCAGTCTTGACTTCTGAGTAGGATGTAGTTAGCAAAAGAGTCCCTCACAATGTCAGAGCCACTAAGGGACATACTCACATCTATCTCCTATGGGAAGGAGGGAGGGCTCAGGGGGCGGGGAAATAGACATATGAGGCTACCCATCCCCTCCAGAATATATAGCAGCTAATGGTTGCTGGAGGTAGGAGTTCATGAGGCCCTGTCCTTCCCCAGAGACATACAAGCCATTAGAGGTTCCTGGAGAATTATCTGCTGGTGAGTTGCTGGTACTCCTGTAAGTAACCGCAGTTCAAACCGTAGCGGCATTAACTGGACTTGGGAGGAGTCACTGTCTTGGTACTCTATTTGGAATGATGTCTGTCCATCTCCTAGGAAACATTTGCATGCTAGATGAATTGCACCAATGCTGGGGGAGGCTGGATTCTTCTTAGCAAGGCTAAATTAGGAGCCCGCTCCTGTGACAGGTATATGGCTGCAGATGTAGAATGTGAAGGCTGTTGGCGAGGCAGAGGTAATAAGTTACAAACCAACATAATCCCATTTCTCACTGAACACAGCATGAAACATGCCAAAAGAGCCCCATCACCCAGAACAAGCCTCCTAGGGGCCAGACACATATTGCACACTGAATTCAGCCTCCTGTGGTGTGTAGACCCCTCAGGGCTGTGCACTTGATATCCTGGATATCCTAGGTTTAAGGAAGCTCGGTACATGCGCATGTCATGAGATCTCCTGGCTCATGCCAGGTGCAGCTCTTCCACCCTTCTACAGGACCAGCGTAAGAGGGTTAATTGCTAAGTTTGTAACTCAGATTTCTGTTTAGCCTTCTATTCATTGTTAAATTGAGAGGGACCAGATGGGATACAAAATGTATTATTTCCTGAGTTTTTTGACTTTCGGTTAAAAAAAAAAATCACTTGGCTTGTGAAATTCAAACACATTTATGAAAAAATAGCAGATGCCTATTAAATTGGACAATTAGTTTTGGGACTCGAAAGCTAATCAAAAGCATAGCTTTGACAGCAATTATTTGATCCTGCCTTCCTGAGGATATCTCGGATGCTCATTAGCCGGAACATGCACATTCTCCAGCACACACGCTTGCACACACGCACATTCTACAGGCAACAGGCATTTGTGGCTTTGTTCATTTCCTGCAGTCTCTGTACCATCATCTCAAGGGAGTGAGAGAACAAAGATGCGGAGGCTTCTGGCCCAGGGGAGGCCTGGGAAGGGACACTGGAGAGAGCCGTTCTCAAAGGTGTCTGGTTGCCCGCAAGCAATTTTTTAAAAAGAAAATGGGGGTCAGATTCAATCGAGGAAGCTACTGATAGACTGTAGCCCAGGACATACATGGGATATTTTTTTTCCTTCTCCCTGGACGTGCACAGCTTCCTGCCTTCACTCCATCCAGATACACAGCCTGCACGCCACCTCACTGGTTGTGTTTCCTTTGCAGCTTTTCTTGGCTCTGGGCTAAAATGAGCTTTCCATTGCAAACGGGGAAAACCCCCAAGTTACAGAAGCTGAGGGTTAGGGAGTGCTGTCCTCGGAGCATAAGAGTCATTTATCATGCTCATCAGACCAGCTGTGACCACCTGCAAAGACCCCTCCCGCCCCGAGATCAAGCCCATAGATGTTCTTCCACAGTAGGAGGGAGTGGGAAGGACCGAGCCCTCATGTGAGATTCCACCCAGTTCCTCCTTCATCCTTTCCTCTCAGCTATACACAGCTCTGCTCACGAGGGGCTAACATAGACAGAATGTGGAAGGATAACTGAAGGGAGGACTCCATCTTTGCAGCTAAAGAGAAGTTGTCATCCATTTGGGGGTGAGACTCTCTGATAAGACACACCTAACTTGGGCTCACAATTCTGTAAGAGACCCATCATTCATGTCCCTGCAAATAAACCCAATAAGCTTACGGGTTTGCTTAGCTGCTGGGTAGAAGTGTTCCTTTACCCCACTTTGGAGCGAGTAGAGATTTGTTTATGTCTCCCCATGTTGAAATTATACAACACCACAACAGAAGTACAATAGAAGTATAGGGTCCAACCCTGTATGGTCTTTTACCCATCTTTCTTTCCCCCTCAGTTCATAACTACCCAAAGCGACCCATGTGCTACAAGACACACTGTCTTGATAGTTGCCACGATGTGCTGGCTGCTGCAGGGACAGGGACAGGAGGAGTTGTTTCAACTCCAGAATAAACTTGCAGCTGAGCCTGTCTCAGCCCAGTGAATACCCCTCTATACTGATCATGGGTCAGGGTGACTCGGTTGTAAGTCAGGAGCCCTCCCGGTCCATAAGCCTTCATGGCAGGTGGGTGGGTGGGTAATTGTCTTTTGGCAGCATTGGCAAATCCCTGCCAAGGATTGTTTTATATTCTGACTGTCCATAATGGGACTTAATTGTAATGATTTGGTATTGAATTCCCCTTAACAATCAGGGGGAATGGATCCTGACTGTTCGTAAATGTGTTTGCAAATAGTACTTTGATTAGACTCTGGTGAGCAACTTTGTCCTCAGCCAAAATCAAGGGTGCCCAGGGTGAGGGCAGAGAAAAGGGTCTTCGGAGTACAGGACCTGGCCGTAACTTTCTAGGCTGACGCAGTTTGCACAGACCGCTGCTCTCTGCCCCAGAACCTACCTTTTACCGGCCTGTGGGAGAGCTGGATCTTGTGGGTGGTTTGCGATCGATGGGACCTGCTAATGCAGGTAAGAACTTAAGCCACGATGGTTTAGCTGAGTAAATACCACCGATACCGGTATGATGCAATATATAATGACTTTCCTGAACATAGTCACTGCTCCAGGCTCAGCACCTGGATGATCTAATCTGGTCCTCATCGTCTTTGTCCCTAGAGGGGAACAGAAGCGTGTATTGGTCCTGGTTACAGAAAGCGTGGGTAAGGGGCGCTACTTGAAGGAACGTGGAGGTCCCTAAAGCAGCTAAACTGGGAAGTCTTCACTTAGAAAGAATGATGACCTTCCCACAACCACGTGGAAACCTCTCAATTACCTCTCCAGCCTCTATACTCCAGCACCCCCCACCCCAGAGCCCTCTAGGCCAGGAGCAGTGGGGACCGAATTCCATACAAATATCTGGGAGGGGCTGCTGGAATCTCAGGTGAGGATCCAATGATCTCCCTCCAAACTTCTCTAAGAAACTACTGACCCTCAACAAGCCAGGTTATGCTGGACTCTTGAAAGCAGGCGCAGCTGATCTCCTGAGGGTGTTTTGCTCAGGGCGCAGGGTTCTACGGCGATGGCTTGACTTTCTTCCTGCTTTGGGTCCCTCACAGAGACAGTTAGGAAGTAGCCAGGGTGGAAGTTTTGTCTGAAGGCTTGATGGAGGAAGGATTCATTTCCAAGTCCACTCTTGGTGAGATTTGAGTCTTTGCCACCTGTCGGGCTGAGGGCTCCAGCTCCCAAATGGCTAGTAGAGTGGACAGGGGTCTCCCTCACACAAAGAAAAGTGAGGGAGAAAGGCCATCAGACAGGCAGAAGATGCAGTCCTTCAAAGTAATCTCAGATCCAGATACCCAGAAGGGAGTTTACAAAAGGTGTGAACATTGGGATTTGATGTCCTATCAGGCTATCTTGGAGGTGGTTTCCCATGGAGGCCAGAACAGCTGGTCTCACTGCCTACAATCACATCTAAGGTTAGGAGAACATCTTGCAAACTGGTATGGGTTTTGTCCATCCTCAGAGATTTTCACATATGCTACAGTGCAGGTCTGCGAGAGGGTGACCTTCTGATAGTTTTGTCCCCAACTTCCTTCCTTGGGGTCAGCATGAGTTAATGGAATCTGGCTTCTGAAAATGGTACTGAGTTTTGCAGGCATCAGGGTAAAGCGACTTCCCCCCAGTGTCTCTCAGCCTTCTTTTTACTTCACCTCACCAAGAGATCAGTCTGTTTGGTGATGCAGACGTTTATTGAGCATCTATTATGAAGCCACACAGAGCCTTCTGTTAAAGAGAGAAAAAGCACACCTCTTGGCTTCCGAAGTGCTCTGAGGAGGTAGAAGACCTGTTTAGAATGTGGTCTAGAGGCAGGGTAAACTGAAGTCATTTTCACTCACAGCCCTGATGTCATGAGTCACCACTGGCATTAGCACAGGCTGCCCCAAGAATTCAGAACTGGTTGAGAGGGTAGGCCCTGTGGGATTTTTTTCCCCCAGTGGAAGGTCATGTTTGTGCTGGCCCTGGAAAGATGATAAGGAATTAGGAAGATGGTAAGCAAAGACAGGATCCTCAAAGAATGCAGCCAACACAAATCAAGAGGCCCAAAGGGTACAGTACAGCACTCACTTGGAGGTGGGGTAGCCTCTAGCAGGTGGAGGCTGCATGTGGGTGCTAGCTGTGTTTCAGAGGCCAGTGTTAAAAAAAAAAAAGTGCTCTACCAACAAATGCCTCCGGAAGACTTACTGTGTAGCGTATGTGGTCCTGGAAGGGAACAGTACTGGGGGACAGACTGAGGTCTCTGGGGATGCTTCCTTTTTGATACCAACTGGCAAGTTTGGGGGCTCCCCAAGCCACCTTTAAATTCAGTAAGGACTCACAGGGCTCAGGAAAGCCATTGTTCTAACAGTGATGGTTTATGTCATGGAAGCTAGCAAAGGAAAGAGGCCTACAAAAGTAGATCCTCTGTGGTCCTCACCCATCTGTGACTGTCCCCCAGTGGCGCATGTACCACCCCAGTGGAGCTGTGGACTGCAGTGGCATGTGACACTGCTAGTTCAGAAACCCACCCCAGTGTCAAAGTCCAGAGCTCTTCCTGGGGCTCAGCCACGTGGAGATGGTTGATTGCCTGTGTGGCTGACCCCAGTCTCCAGCTTCTCCAGGGGTCAAGTTGATGTCACTGAGCCCATTGCCCTCCATAAATCACATTGTTAGCATAGTACGCCAGGTGTGTCCAAGACTCCAGGTAAAGAAAGACACCGTTATCAGGCAGGGCATTCCAAGGGCTCAGAGGTGGCTTCCCGGCAGCCACGGGCACATGACAAACTGCTCTTTGGCTAAAGTTAATCCATTACTGGTGTAGTAGCTATTTTCTCCTGGCTTGACATGAGTATTGCTGTCTCGAAGCGGAACAGCCGTGATGACCTGCACACTAGATCAGGCCTATTAACATTCCACTGCAAGGAAGAAGGGGGGCCCCTCGTGCTCCTGAGGTTTAGATGCCCTCATGCAATTCGGGGGACCTCCCTAGTCCTGTCATGAGCTCCCTCTCTCCCCTTAGATTTGATTACTATTATATAAGAGGTAGAGAATTAACTCAGGTGAGACTTTCTGGGGATGTAGCTGTTCCAGAATCCCCAGAATGTGTTCCCCGAGAGCGGTCACAATAAAGTCAGTAGTTCACAGCAGAACTTTCTCTGGTCTGTCTTTGTTTGGGGTGAATAGATGTTTCTCCATATCTCTGCAGTATACAACTGCGTGTGGACGGCCTAGCTTCATCCTGGTATGTGTATCCCAGTGGGGGACGTAGAGCAGTACACGGCCACCACCACTCAACAAGCAGACAATGGTGTAGTCAAACAGGTAAAGGGGACAAAGTGTCAGCGGTTGATGTGAGAAATGACACCTTAGACCTCTGCCCAAGGGTCTCCTCCATCAGTGGGTCCTCACTGACTACTCTATCTGGAACAGCAGCTGCCTGAGCCGCAGGTGTTCGTTCCAGTCTACCTCTCTGGGGCCCACCCTGCTCTGGTTACAGAGGCTGACTGAGTGGCTGCTGTTAAGGGCTCTCTGCCTCCTAAGTGAGAACTGGCCATTGGAAGTTTCTGGCAAGGGGCTAGAGGGTGAGAGGAATATTAAGTAAGGGTCCTCATGTCTCTATCTGTTCTTTTCTCCCTTCTTCCATGTTTCTTCTCCTCCTCCCCTCCCTTCCATCCATTCTATCCATGACAGAATCTCAGTAGCCTAGCCTGGCCTTGAACTTACCATGTAGCCAGAGATGACCTTACACTTCCAGATCCTCCTGTCTCTGGACAGGCCAGGATTACAGGCATATACACATTGACTATTTTATTGGACGCTACCCCTCAATCCCAGAGTTGTGTGCATGATACCAACTGAGCTGCATCCCCAGCTCCTGGCTCTGTTGTCCTTTATTCTGGGCTTGTCCTTAATGAGCAGCAGATGCGCTTGTGGGATCGTTCCTACAGCTCTCTCCTGGTTTTCAAAATGGCTCCTCCTTTGCCCTTTCATTCTAGGAGCAAGGAGAGCTGCTCTGGAGGCCAGGGTACCTGACCACCCCCAAACGGGCCCTCGTGACCCAGTCCAAATCTTTGTCCCTTTAACCAAATGCCCCCGTGGCACCAGTTGCAAATGCGCATGCTGTCTGCCTGTTGCTGACTGATGCACGTCCCTCCCCTCCCCCTCTTTCCTGCTTTATTGCTCTCTGAAGCACGGATCATTAAGTTGGATGGTTTTCCATATTTACTGGGCTATTGCTGTTCTGTGTCTCTCCCACTCACTGAAGGCAAATGCAAACAGAGGCCCTGCTTTATGGTTAACAGTGTCCCCAGTGCTGGGACAGTGTGTATACGACACAGATGTTTGCCGAATGATACCTGATGGGACAGGAGCTGTGTGTCTGTCAGCACTCTGTCCTAGCCTACAGTAACTTCTTGGCTCTGGAGGTCCCAGATAGTACTGGAATCCGGGAGGACTGGAATCTCCCGTGGGCGGTGGGGGAGGGAGAGGGAGGGAGGTATTTTGTCTGAGCCAGGCTCACAACTGAAAATGAAGCGCTTTCACCTTTATTAGCACGGAGAAGAATAATAGTCCATTCTCCGGGCTTCTAAATCTTACTCCATCATCGTTTCCAAGCAAAGGCGCTGAGCACAGCACAATGACAAGCCTAAGGCGGCTACATCATTCTTGGTGTCTGGCGCCTCGGCCAGCACCAACAACCTCCCCCGCCCCCCACTCCTGGGTGGAGGGAAGGGCCCAAGGCTTTCCTCTTCACCTTGGAGACATGCAAAGAGAAAGGGGAGGGCATTTAAGGAGAAGAGCTCAGAGCTCTTAGAACTTGCAGCTTGTCCCAGCTTGACCCAGAAATGGTGGAGCTGTGGAGTCTGTGAGTGTGAGACCTGAGATTCCTGGGTTCAAATCCCGGCTGGACATGTATGCACATTTTGTTTTAAAAGCTTCCCAAGGTCCAAGTAGTTTAAAATTATCTTTTATTTATTCGTTTACTACAATGGGGGCGGGGTGAGCGCGCATGCGCCACAGCGTGCCCATGGAGGTCGGAAGGCAGCTCGCTAAAGTTGGTTTTCTTATATCATGTTAGTCCCCGGGATCAAACTCAAGTCATCAGGTTGAGCTAACCCACTGAGTCATCTCGACGGCCCCTGCCTGGGCCCTCACGGGAACACCTGGGCCTGAGACTGGTCTCTCTCACTTCCGTTTTCTCATTTATAAAAGCAGAGCTGTTGTGGCAAGGAATCACGGGACTGTTGCAAAGATTAAGTGAGTTAATACAGATGAAGTGGCTCCTGGTAAGTGCCCGAGCTCGTGTGGGCTGTGATTCATATTAATTGGGTGCTTACCCTGCTTCATGCAGTAACCAGGCAGGGCTTGTCGTCCCGAAGAGCAGATGAAGACATCAATGCAGCCCGGTTAATCACCCGCGACCAAGGTCGTGCACCTGGCTGAGGACAGACGTGTGACTGAAGCTCGGCCACTGCACCGCACTGCTCTGTGTGTCTAGACACCTAGCCCCCTGGCCTGCTGCTGACTGCCCACAGTAACATTCCTTTGCCACCCAGGCACCCTCCCCAGGGCTGGCTGCGGGCTGTGGAGTAGACTTGTGTCTCTAAAGCTGGTGCAGCTGTCAGGGAGGGACTAAGGTAAGGCACTTATGGTGACTTGTGCCTGTCATCCAGCACTTGGGAGGCTGAGACAGGAGGATTGGGAGTTCTAGGTCAGCTTGGGCGATATAATAAGGCTCTGAAAAAGAAACTGAAAAGGAGGGAGGAGGAGAGGAAAGACAGGGAGAGGAAGAGGAGGAGGGGAAGAAGAGAAAGAGGACAAGAGGAAAAGGGGAAGGAAGGGAGGGAGGGAGGAGGGGGGGAAGGTGGGAGGGAGGGAAGGAAGGAAGGAAGGAAGGAAGGGAGGAGGCTGAAGGTCCCTAGGAACTGGGTACTCTAGGGAACAATCCAGTATCCCTCCCTCCTCCCTCCCTTCTTTTCTCCTTCCTTCTCTCTTCTCCTTCCTTCCCTCCTCCTCTTCCTCCTTCTCCCTCTCCTTCCTCTCCCCCTCCCTCTTTTCCAGTCTCATTAAGCAGCTCATACTGACCTAGAACTCTCAACCCTCCTGCCTTAGACTTCCAAATGCTGGAGGACATGCCCAACTCCCCTCAGCTTTAGGGCTCTGCGTGACCACTTCTAAAGTGGTGGCCTGGGGAGAGTGAAGGGGCTGAGTACCCCTGGACTAGGAATCTAGGGTGAGGGAGGGGCAGCAAAGAGGAGAAGGGCGGAGCACGTCAGCACAGCCGCGCACTCTCCTCAGCAGACAGCGCTGTTCACATTGATCCACCTAATTTTCAGAAGCAAATTGATCTTGGCTCTCAACAGCAGGTGTAGGACAGCAGAGTCTAAGAGGGCTCTGCGCGTGGCAGTCTGGGACAGCCTTTGCTCTGGTGTGTGTGTGAGGTCTTTGCTCAGCACCAGACCTCTGTGATTTCCTGAGGGCCAAGGCCACCTGCAGGGCATCAGGCCCCTGAGTGACTCTCTGGCTTCTGGCAATGCTTGTTCAGATGACCTTGGGCTTTAGGTCTGGAAGGGCAGGGGAAGGCCCAGGTAGTGACAGAGGCAGGACCTGAGCAGTTGTTCTGCTGGGGAAACATGGAGAACTGTCCAGGGAAGGCCAGATGTGCTGATTTGGAATAGGAGAAGGCAGACAGACAGCTCTGGGAAAGGTGACATCGGGAAGGCAGGCTTCACCTGATAATTCTACAAAACAGCTTGGCCTCTTCTCTGAGAGGCCAGCCCTGGGGAATGGTCTGCCCCTTTGAGATAAGTCTGTTCCCACAAAATGTCAGGACCATTTATTCACAGCGAAGGTAATGTCTCTTTCCCGTAATTATCAGGAGGGCGGACATAAGCTATGAGAGTGCATACCCTTATCCCAGCACTCAGGAGATACAGGCAGGAGGATCGGGAGTTCAAGGTCAGCCTTGGCTATATACCAAGGAGGAGGAATGGAACTTGTCTAAAAGACTTCCAAATTTTCCACCTGAGAAAAATTCCAAACTGACAATAACCAAAAAAATAATACAAAGCAAGCAAACAGAAAACAGAGTAAGGGCTAGGGAGATGACTCAGAAAATAAGAATATCCGTGGTGCAAGTGTAAAGACTTGAGTTCAATTCCCGTCACCTGCATGAAAAATTGAAGAAGCTAGGTTTAGCTATGTGCACCCAGTAACCCCAGTACGGCAGGAGGCAGAGAAGGAGGACCGCTGGGGCTCACTGGCCACTGACTGAGCTCTAGTTTCAGTGAGAGACTGTGTCTTAAGGAGCGAGCAGAAAGTGATAAATCAGGGCACCAGATGTCTTCCACCGTCTCTATGTGTGTCTGAACACGTCTGTGCGCGCATGTGCACGTACATACAGGATAACATTGAAAACACAATTGTCCTTGTGTCCACAGAAGAATGACTACATCACCTACAGACACTCTCAGACTCCTCTCCTGGTTCTACCAGTTTGTAAAGGCTGAAAGGACATGGGGGGCGGCTCCAGACCCACGGAGGTGAGGTGTCCCATCACTTGTGGATACTGAGGCCTCAGGTATGGCTTGTGCATCGTGGTGCCCTGTACACAGAAGAGGACCAGCACCATGTCCCTTAAAGCAGGGGAGGTGAGAGCTATTGCCCATCACGTAAACCTCAATGAACTCGGCAGCCTGAGGTGGGCATTCGCTGTGGATAAAAATCTGTCTCCCTGCCAGCTTAAATTGCTCCTTAAAAAGCTAATGTATAATTTAGACCACAATTTGAGAATAGACCACTACTGGGCCATGGCAGCCACTCTCCCGCCATAGGCAAAGGGGCCCTGGAGGAAGAGCCTGAGTGGAATCATCCTTCTACAACTGACTGGAGGGGCTTGCATTTCTGGGGACAGTGAGAGCAGGGGCATCTTTTAAAAACAGACAAGGAGGTTGTGAGCTGGGCTTAGTGGAGGCTTAGAGGGTTTCCCTGATGACTTCTGCCTCCCAGCTCTCCCCTGGGAGAGCCTAATTTTAATTATTTTATTTTACAATTTTATTTTAATTTTAAATCTATGTTATATTCATGATTACTTTGCCTTAGTGCTGGTACACGCATCACATGTGTCCTGGGTGCCCAAGGAGACCAGAAGAGAGCATCTAGTCCCCTAGAACTGGAGTTACAGATGGTTCTGAGTCACAGTGTGGGTATAGGGACTGAAGCCGGGTCCTCTGGAAGAACAGCAGGTGCTCATAAGCACTGAGCCATCTCTCCAGCCTTTTGAGAACCCAGGTCTGTAGGGAACATTTTGACAAGGTGACAGTCCTACTTCTGAACAGTTCTTAGGGTAGGACAGAACCAAGAGTGTCCCCTGGAGGGAGTCCCTTGCCAGCAGATTAGTTACTGGTCTCACTGCTGTGACAAAATAATGCCAGGCAGAAGGAACCTCAGGGAGAGAAGTCTGTTGTGGCTCACGGTCCAAGGGCATTGTTTATCATGGAGGGGAGGGTGTGGCCACAGGCCTGGGAGGCAGCCAGCCGGTCACATCACATCTGCAGTCAGGAAGCAGAGGACTCCAAAAGCTAGTACTCAGCTCAGCATTAAGACAAGAGTCCACTCCATGAGGTGGTGCTACCCACATTCAAGGTGGATCGTCCCTGCTCAGAAAAACCTCTCTGGAAACATCCTCACAGACATGCTCAGAGGTGTGATCCCATGGTGATTGTAAATCCACCCAAGGTGATTAACCTTCAGAGCAGGGAATCTGAAGGTCCTGGGAGCAAGCCTTATTGGAAGCAATCTGTGCACTGTCGCTTCAGTGTTAACAGGGAGGGGGGCTGTCCCCCTCAAGTTCTTGATCCCCTGAAACCTTGAGACCTGCCCCAGGTTTAGAAATGGGATCTCCACAAATGAGTTTAGTTAAGGGAAAATGAAGCTGGACTAGGGCTAACCCTGGATGCAATATCTGGGGTCCCCAAGAAGCATGTAGGACACACAGAAAAGCCAAGTGACAGGCAGAACACACAGAAAGGACAGGTGACAGCACAGGCAGACAGGAGTGACGCATTCACAGGCCAAACAATTCCAAGGTTCCCAACAGCCACCAAAAGGCCTGGGATGTCGTCTACCCCAGAGCTTTCAAGAGCACCCACCTCCACTGACACTTTGGTTTCTGACTTCTGGCATCCATACTTGTGGCCTATAAGATGATCACCTTCTTTTTAAGTGACCTGGTTTGCAGTTGTTTGTGACCCGAACCCTGGAAAATGAATGCAGGCTCCAGGCCCCATGGAGCCAACTCCCAGAAGGCTGAGCTGTCTGGGTTTCAGGTATGATTGGATCACACTGTTCTGGAAGCCAAGCTGACGCTGGTTTTCCCCCATGTCTAACTTCCATCTGTTCCTTTGACAGCGCTGGGGACCTAGAGGGCCGTGTCATCAGCCACATTGTGCAGATGGAGGTACACAGGGCTCTGGGGCTGGGACCTAGGTCTGTCATTTCATGATATGCTTGTCAACACATAGGAGATGAAACAAGGCAGGGGCGTGGAAGTTCTCAGAGTTCCCTGGACTCAGAGCACAGAGGCGGACAATGAGGGCTTCCTCTGTGTCCTTGTTAGCATCCCTATTTCTCTCTGTACACACATGGCTGAGCAACCTTCCTCACTTTTGACCATCATGTTGAGCTCCTCAGAGGTGGACACTCTCCTCACTGATATCCCTCCTATATGGTATCCCACGGCCCCTAGCTTTGGCCAGATATGTGTGGGGTTGGCACACACATCTGCCTGTAGGGTAAGGATAGCAGCCGGCAGACTGTAGCTGGTGGGGGACTCTTGGCTGGATGCTACTGATGCTCACAGTGTGTGTTCTCATATGCACATGGTTAATCATAAAAGGAGCTAAAGTTTATTGTCTGGACCATTTTGGGTATGGGAGGACAAAAAAAAAACAACCCAATGTCTGAATTCCAACGGTGAAAGATTTACCAGCTTTGTCAGTGATGATAGAGGGGTTGGCTGGAATTATTGCAGCGGGGAAGAATTGTGTTTTAGGATCTGCCCCAGGTATTAATTTGTGGCAGGCTTATCCTGTCAGGAACACACAAGGCTCGTGGTGGAGAGAAGTAATACTTTAAAGGGCCTTCCCGCCAATTGGACGGAAGCTGGGTGATGGAGCTTGGGAAACAGCAGATCCCCTGAGCAAGGTTTTCCAATAAGCTCTGGATGAAAAGCATGGGACTGCCGCAAGATAGCATCTTCCAAGCCTCCCAAGCCAGATCTGTGTCTATTGTACCAACTCACAGACCGACCGCCTCACCAAAGTCCAGAGTCACCCCGTCTGTCTACGAACAAGGATCTGGCAGGCCGCAGGGTGCCAGGGGTTGGCCCTGTTCCTGAGTCCTGCATGGAGATCAGACTGCACAGGAAGTGAGGGGTTAATGGGAGCACTGGGAAGAAGGAGACTGAAGACACCCCAGAAGACTCTATGACCTCTGTTGTATCAGATATATTCACCACATCCTGATTTTGCTGCATGCCAACTTTGTCTTTTTGTTGTTGTTGTTGCTGCTGCTGTAACACAATGCTTAACAAAAGCAATTTATGGACGGATGGGTTTAATTAAGCTCACAGTTCCAGGATATAGCCCATCATGGTGGGAAGGCACGACTGCCGGGGCATGCAGCGGCTGGTCGCTCCTCAGTCAGGAAGCAGGAAGTGGAAGCTGGTGTTCAGCTGATGTTCTCCTTTTTATTCAGTGCAGGCTTCGTCTCGTGGAATGGTGCCACTCACGTTTAGGGTGGTGGATCTTTCCACTTCAATTAAACCGGTCTAGACAGTCTCTCACAGACATGCCCGTTGGATCGCCCCTTGGGTGATTATAGACCCTGTCGAGATGATAATCAATATTAACCTTCACAACAACCAAAGCAAAAAAACTGGTTCTAAAATGTGCTACTTGTACCTTCCTTGTTCCCTGTTTTGAGTTTGCGAGTCACTAGGGCCCTCGAGGCCTCAATGTGTGGCTAGGCCACTTCCTTGTTTGCCCTCTTCCTCTGAGCTAGGCCTTTTGGAAGATGAGATGCACAGCAGTCAATGGAGCTGGGTGGAGAAGAGATAGATGAGAAGTCCAGAGTTCCCGGATTCCTGTGGACCACCAGTCCCTAGCATACCCAACCTATTTCCTGTCCCCACCGCATGCTGCAGCAGCCAGCAGAAACTAGTTGGAACAAGAGTGCAGCCTTGGGGGTGGGGGTGGGGGAGCACATGGGAAAGAAATAGTATCAATGGCCACCGGAGATATATGTGAAAGGGCTCACTCTAGTCCCTACCAGGCTGGGCGGACTGTGTGAGCTGATGGAAGATTCTAGGCATTGAGCGCTGATAAGGTATGTGCTATTGGATGCTCCATGTAATTGGGGAACCTTTGAGCCAGGGTTCACTGGATTTGCTCATAGGGGCTCAAGAGTATACTTGGAGTCAGTCTCATTATCTCTCTTTACCTCCAAGAGGCTCCTGTCAGGGCAGAGGCATTATGGGGAAAGAATCAAGTCTGCTCCTCTGCCTGGAGCCCCCAGGAGTGTTCCCCAAGGGTGAATTGGCTCCTGTCTAGTACACCAAGGGCTTGATGAATGGGTAGTAACATGAAGTGTTTTCTTGTGTCTGCTGCTCACCTGGGCCACCATGGGGTATGCCATGGAGAAGTATCCTGAGTGGGTTGCTGACATCAGGTCCTCCTTGGGATATTGTAGCCTGAGCAAGGCTAGGCCAGCTTCACAAATGGCAGACAGGGACTTGGGGCTCTGTAGAAAGGGCATGCATCTAAATTGCTTGCTCTCTTGATAAAAAAAATGAGTACTTCTTTTCAACAGCCATGGTAGAAGACATGGAGTGGTCTAACCCCAGTCCCAGGTAGACCCACAGGACCTAGCAACTGCATAAAGCCAGCGTAACACCCTCTGGGGCAGCCTGGTCACTTGCTCCAACAGTGGGTCCTTAGGAGTATATACTTTTTCCTAGATAACTTCCTGGGCCATGGATCCCCCATGACCACCCAGGAGAAGAGGGAAGAGCCTTGACAGCGATGGGGCAGACATATCTCCTCCTTTGAGTTTCCTCTGGGTCAAAAGGACAGCTCTGGCCTGGGCATGGAGGAGCTGATGATGTATCTCCCACTGGGGAGGGCCTGGGTACAGAGGAGCTAGTGATGGATTTTTCATGGGACAGAGCCATAAACAGAAGCTATAAAAGGCACAGAGGGTACAGGTATCCTCCTGACCAAGAGTGATTGAAAACCAAAGGCACAATTTTCTCCCATTGGTCAGCCACGGCAGAGACATGCTTTCAACCTGAGGAGGGAAAAGAGGAATCTCTTTCAGGTCTCTGCACCGTGGCTTCAGAACTGTACCCAGCTGTCACTGGGGTCTCTGCAGGAAGCTCACCCTCGGTGCCTGAGCAAAGCTGTAGGCAGAGCTGGCTGCCACAAAGACACTAAGGAACATAAAGCAGAGACAGCACCCAGAGCCCTCATGTTGGAGATGGGCAGACGAATCTCTTGGATGAGTTTGTGTTGGTGGATGCAAGGCTCAGAAACATTCACCTCAACAGATCAGAGAAAGAGAGACCAGATGAATCTCATGTTTTAGACTGGCTTCAAATTCAACATGGAGCCAAAAGGGATTTTGGATTTCTTAACGTCCAGCCTTCTTTCTTAAATTCTGGGATTTCAAGTGTTCACACACTGGGAATTGAACCCAGGGCTTCATGTGGTAGGCAAGCACTCTGCCAACTAAACTACATTTCTGGCCTTCATTTTGTATGGTTAGGGGTGAGAATTGAAGCCAGGGCCTTGCTCGTGCCAGGCAAGTGCTTTACTGTCCAGCCATACCCCACCCTTTCAAACCTCTCAGGCTTGTTGCCCATAAAAGCCAGCACAATATAGCCACTGTGATCACATTTGGGGTGTGCTCAGCTGGAAGGGCCAGAGAGAGCCTGTGATCCTGTTCTCCAGAGGCTCTGGACTCAGGGGATGCATAGAGACTCCATGTTGTTCTGGCAATGCCAGGAGGTCCTCGCCTTGCTCTGCTGTGGGTCAGGGTGAAAATTCACAAATCTGTTTGCACAGAGTAGTGGGTTCCCTGAGGCCTGTACCAGCTTGTTTCTGTCAGTTTCTCAACCAGATGCCCCTTCAGCTGCTGCGTGCTTTTCTTTACATTCTAGGAGAGGACCTGACACAGCACAGTGCCTAGCACATGAACAGGTATGTAAGTGTGTGTGTGTGTGTGTGTGTGTCTGTGTGTGTGTGTGTGTGAGTGTGTATGTAATTTTATTCTTTGAGACAGGGTCCATGTAGCCAAGGTCTCACATACAAGGACAACTTCGCACCAGTTGAGAACTACCAAGACATAGAATTCTAAGGCAAGGGAAATGAAGACCACACACTTTGCCCAACTAGCTTTGGGTAAAGTACAGGTTGTAAAGGAAGGCCCTCTTGAAATCAGAACAGGCTTAGGTGACAGAGAGGACAGTAGCCCAGCAAGGTGACCACCAGATAGAGGAAGACATGCACAGAGGACCTGGAGCACAGAATGAGATGCAGAAATCACAAGGGGGACATAGAGGATGTTAAAGGGTCCAGTCTGGTTCACAGGGGAAATGGGAAGGAACTTGTTCCATATAGCTACTTCCTTTTCTCCTTCAATCTAAAGCCTCCTTCCATGGCCTCAGTGGGGTTCCTTAACTCCATTCTGCTAATGGCTGCTAAGCTGTCTGCAAGCTTGCTTCAGTTTACCCTAGGCAGGGTTGTGGGTTGTCTTTCTTTTGAGTCCTTGGGTGAGGGAAGAATTCATACCTTTGTCCACAAGGGAACCCCAGTTCTTGCTTGTTGTTTGGATGGATGGATGGATGGATGGATGGATGGATGGATGGATGGATGGATTGATGGATGAATGAATGCTATAGCCTTGGTCCTATCTGCGCACTCCCCAAAGTCCTAGGCAAGCCAATCTCTCTGTTCTGAGCCCAGAGCGATCTAGCTTGGTGTCTGCTTGAAGCAGCTGCCCTGCAGCCACCCTCCCTACCCAGCACCCCGTAGCTCAGTGGCCTCATCCTCCACCTCTGTGAATGCTAATGGCCTGATATTTGCTTTCCCCTGCCCTTCATCCTAGCCTTTCCCCTCATCAAATCTGCACTGCAACAAATTATCCGCTTCCCCGTGACCTCCTTTTCCTGTCTGAAGTCATCATGTCCTAAACAGCTTCTCCTGGGCCGTGACCTCCCTCCTTCCCTCAGAGCCCGACAGACCCCAGCCCTCTTCAGAATGGCCCCCTGCCCTCATCAGGTGCTCACCGGTCCCCAGTCTTGTCATTAGAGTACTCTTCATCTCCCTGGGAAGTCACCACCACCATCCACCATCACAATTAACTTCTTAAAAGGCTTTCTGTTTATAAAGCAGCATAAATACAGGTCCTGCCCCAGGACATCTCTTTAATGCACAATTATTCTAGTATAGTGACGGAGACACTTAGGTCACAGTGGGACCTAGAGATAGTTCCATTTTGTTGGCAGTGAGATTTCAGAGCTTCCCATGGGGCCCAGCTGTCCGCAAATGGCATGGAAGGGAGTGAGCTGCCTGTGACTGGAGACACCCAAGCATTAGGTGGCCTGGGAGACCCTTCCAGAGCCAATGGTGGAATATTGGAAATGACTGTGGAAAGAAATGGCAGATTGAGAATCTTTCAGAGGTAGAGGTAGAACCAGTCCGGCTGCAGAATGGGCTTGGTGGGAATGGCTGGAACCAGGATGGGCCTTAGGACAGCTTGAGCATGGAGGCAGAGGGGTGAGGGGTCCTGCTGGGATGTGGGAAGGGACTGTGATCCCCACGTTTTGGCTTGTGCTCAGCTGGAAGGGCAAGAGAGAGCCTGTGGCCCTGTTCTCCAGAGGCTTTGAACTCAGGGGCTGCAGAGACTCTATGTTTTTACAACAATGCCAGGAGGTCCTCACATTGCCCTGCTGTGAGTCAGGGTGAGAATTCACAGATGTGTTCACAGAGTGGTCAGGGGCTCCCTGAGGCCTGCACCAGCTTGCTTCTGTCTGTTTCTCAGGGATGCCCCTTCAGCTGCTCTGTGCTTTCCTTTACGTTCACGGAGAGCACCTGGGAGAGATCCTGACACAGTGCCTGGCTCATTAACAGTTGCGTGTGCATGTGCCTGTGTGTGTGTGTGTGTTTGTGTAATTTTGAGATAGGCTCTCATGTAGCCCAGGATGGCCTCAGGCCACTCTGCAGCTGGAGATGACCTTGAACATTCTGATCCATTCTGATCATCCTGCCTCTGCTCCCCAAGGCTGGGATTACAGGTGTGCTACTCTGTGCCTGGTTAAAGGTGGAGCTAGAGCTCCCACCTGCTAGACAAAAGGTGCCCGACCCACTGAGCTGGGTCCTTGGCTGGGTGTGATTGTTCTCTAACTAAATAAAGTTAAACAGGTTGCTTACACGCAGAGTAGGCAGATTGGATTTTCCAAAGACAATCCTCATATCTCCAAGGGATTTTTCTTTTCTTTTCCTCTCTTTTCTCCCCCCCCCCTTTCTCTCTTTTTCCAGTAGCCATAACCATGGCACTTCCCAATCCCAATCCCTTAATAAAGGAGGACTTCTGACTACCCTGACTGACAGACTTCATGAAGTGACTTCTAGGTCAAGATTATAAAAACACTTTCATCCAGTCTTTCTCTTCCCCCCCCCCCCAGAGATATTTGCTCTAGGAACACAGCAACTACACTGTTTGGAGTTTCAAAGCAACACACTCAGACCACTCCTGTAAGCACTCCAGCTGAGGGCCTACTGGAGTATCTGTTGATAACAGGTAGCCATTATAAAATAGGAGTGTGAAAAACGCCCCTAGATGATTCCAGCCTTGAACTGTTGTCTTCTCAGCCAAAGCCCTGGACATCAGAAAACAGAGATGTGCTCCCACTGTAGCCAATCAGAATTCCTGACTCACTGGCACTGTGAGATGGCCCTATAGGGAGTCTTGTTCTAATCCACTGAGTTTGGGGCCACGGGTTATTACCCAGTCATGGAGAAATGATGCATTTGGCATCCACATGGAGTCCTCAATGTCCCCCTTGCATCTCTGGCTTGCCCACATGTCTCTGGCCAGAGTGCAGTCTTTCCATCCACCCGTCAGTAGTTGCCAGGGTAACAGGGTATCCTGGCACAAGGGTGTGGGAGCCAACTTTTCACAGAAGTGCCCGGGCTGCTTTTCTTGGAAGAGACAATTGGGTTTCAAGGCCTGAGCCATATGAAGGGGCTGCAGTTCTGCCTTCAAGGTCTTATTTTGATACCGGTTTTCTAATGTCAGACCCAGCTTCAACTTTCCCCTCACACGGAAGAGCAGACAGGCCAACGTGAGACATTCTGCCTCTCTTTGGCGTAGGTTGTATTGGTTGTCCCAGTTTTCAATGGATGCTCCATAAGGGGTCCAGCCTGTGGTGGGAAGAACAGGGAGGAGGCATGAGACTCCATGGGAGAAGGAGGCCTCTCTTTCCTCCTGCCACTTGCAGAATACTAATGACACGCTAGGTTCCAGATCTAAGTAATTAACGATGTTCTGAACACATCGGTTTTCTGTACTATTTCCATGTCTCCACTGAGGGTTATCTGAGGGTAATCAATCTAAATCATTATTCAGATTCTGTCTAATCATTTCTTTTTAGACCAGCATTGATAACAACAGCTGTCTCTAATACATCCAAGAGGTGATCATTTTCCAGGGAAAGGACTGGTTCATTGATGGCGATCTTTCAAGAGGGCACGGGATCCCCAGAGCCAGCACATCTGGCCTAACCATTGCCTCAGTCCCCCCACCTTGGAATTTCCCAAGGAATTTTCCCCGGAGGAATTCCAATGGCAGGTTTGTTAAAGAGACTTGGGACTGGAGAGCTGACTCATAAGTTACGAGCACACGCCGCTTAATTATAAGGAACAGAGTTCGGATCCCAGCACCCACATCAGGAGGTACACAGACACCTGTAACGCCAGCTGTAAGGAATCCAGGTTCTTCTGCCTACGTGAGAATCTGTGAGCATACACATGCACACACACTCATGCACAGACACTCAGACACACAGGCACACACAGGTAACCACCTGCACACACATATAATAAAAAATAAAGCTCTATAAATATTAATAATTTATAAAAAGAAATAAATCTCAGGCTCTCTAGCAAAGTATGGGACTTAGTGTCTGGCCCTCTGAGCCAGTTCTTAGCTCATACTGTATATGTTTCTTTGATCCTTACCTGGCCGGACTCTTTCACTACCACCACCACCACCACCACCACCACCACCACCACACACTCCTTCAGTTCCCACCCTCCTCCAGCTGCTGCTCTAAAGCCAAATAAAGCAGCCCCCGGTCAATGGCTGAAGAGGAGGATGGACTCAGTATCTCCATGTGCCGCCTGAATGTAGATGCTCTCAAGAGCAACGACCGGGTCTTCTGCTTCTCTTCTTTTCCAGGTTCACAGTGTGTGCCTGATAAATGCTTGTTGAACAAATGAGTCAGGCTAAGGGCAGCACTTCCCAAGCCCTGACAGCCTGGTAGTGGGAGCAAGTCTTCCTCCAATATGGATGCCCACTGGACTTATTAGGACCACGAATGACGCTAAGCAGCTGGGAGTGGGAAATGTCCTCAGGTTAGACCTCACCACTGTCTACATAAGTGTGATGGATGGAGACCCTGTTCACAGCAGGGGCAGCCAGAGGTCTAGAAAGAGGAAAAAGGACACCGGGGCCTGGATTGAAGTTTGAGTGCAACTTGTGAAACCAAGGGAGTTCAAGCATCAGCTTTACTGATGTCAGTTAGGGCACCTGGGATACCAGGGACGTGGCATGCACCCCTCCCAGACTCTATAGCATCATCTGCCTCCAGCTGCTTCTCTCTTGTCAGCCATCTAGCCATCTGGTCATCCCTTCATCCGGGAACTCTCTGGGGCAGATGAAAGGGAGACTCAGCTGAAGTTATCCTGGTCCAATCAGGAAGTTCCTCTATCTCCCTGCCCCTCCCTGGATCTTTACTCCCCTTACTGAGGAGATACAGCACTCTGAAGAAGTCACGGAGCACTGAGGTCAGGGGTAGGGAGTGCTATGCCGCCATCTGCAGCTGCCAGCTGAAGGACAGTGACAAGTGTGTTTTCAGCAATCAAGGAAGGAAAGCATGGCCAGTTGTGGCGTATCAAGAGAAGTACATTTTCTAAGAAATGTCTCTCAGGTGAGCTGGCTGCCCTGGGCTTTTGGGATTCTCAGAAGCTGGGCAGGGCCCTTGGTCTCATCTTGGGGAAACCCCGCAGCACTCTGTTTCAAGAAGTGAGCATCTATACCTCCCGTCTCCCATTAGCTTCCAACTCCACAAATTCTGTAAGTAAAACCCCAGGCCATAATTGGGTGTGGAAGGGAGAAGTGAGAGTGGGTATTACACTGTGAAACCCCTAACTGCTCGGCCTGGCAAATGAATTAACTTGTTAAACAAAATGCATACATCTGCATACATTTGAATACATGAATAGGATCCACTCAGACCCTGCCTGGGTTTAAGTTCTCCAGGGAGGCAGACGGGAGGAAGATCCTTGGGAAAAGGAGGTTTGGATGGGACTCTCACTGTACTTTAAAGAGCCCATGCTTTTGCATGCTATATTTATAGATTAAACAGAAAAAGCATCTCCCTGCTGCATTAAAAACTACCCATCAAGGCTGAGGACTCCAAGGAGCAGTAAAATCAATCTCATTGCATAAAGACAACAGCGAGCAATTGGCATGACATTTTAAGTAAATGCTACAGCCATTTGTAAATGTTCATTTTCCGGGAGACCCCATCTATTATATGACAGCTATTTTCTTAGCATCCCAGTGTGAATTCAGTCGGTTTACAGATAAGCCCGTTGAGGAGAATGGATATCAAGATGTAAAGTGCTATAATACGGACAATTTGTTACCGCTACGCCACATCGCTCCGTCATTATGTATCTGCCTCTTACAGGGGTTAGAAGCCACTTGGCTTTTTTTTTTTCCTCTCCCAGGTTGGCGTTAATAAGTGAGGAATTCAAATGGGTAGAGAAGAAGTCGCTGGGGTAAGGGCTGCGAGGGCTGCAAGGTGGGCTGCAGTTGGTAGACTCGAGGCAAAGGGACCAGCCTTTGACGCAGACGTCCCTGGCAGTTAACTTATCCTTGTCTGATGCTCTTGCCCCAAAGGAGCCCCTTTTGAAGAAAGAGAGTTCTCACTAAGAACAACAGCAAAAGGGAGTGTCTGCTCACTAGAGAAGGCAAGGTCCCATAGAGGCCAGGCACACTCCATATAAGGTTGGCCGCTATAGCTTTCAGATGACCATGGAAAGATGTGGCCATGAACCTGGATGGGACTTCCTTCCTTAGGTCTCATCACCAGCACCCTGTACCTCTTGGCAGAGCAGAGGGGCAGACAGGGACTGAGAAATAGCAGAGCCGCCATGGGGAAACTTCCCGAGTTGAAATATGGCCAGAGAGAAACTGAGGGTCCTCTAGTCTCATAAGTCACCGTTAACTCCGACAACCTAGACATTTCCAAGGAGGAAATAAATGACCCCCTTGGTGAACCTGGAGTAGCGCTGAAGAAGTGCCAGGTGTGTTGGGTGACAGATTGCAGTGGGCTCCTCAGGGTGGGGTGCCTTGATCGGGAGGGACTCAGTTCTCACGTGGTAAGAAAACCAAATATGTATGCTTGAGCCAAAAGTTGAGTGCACATTGAAAAGGATGGCAGGGCAGACATCAGCAGCGCTGCCGTCATTTAGGGTACAAACCTTGGGGTGCCAGGGGTCTAGCAAGCAGCCCCATCCCTGACTTTATTGGACCATGTGTGTCCAGCTGTTTCTCTATTGACAGTCATTTATCTATCCCCTCCTCTCTCCATCCATCCATCCATCCATCCATCCATCCACCCATCTATCTATCCATCTATCTATCCATCTATCTGTCCATCTCTCCCTCTGGTGAAAACATGGACTCAATCGTGATCATGGGCATGAAGCTGATCTTTTAGCCAGCTAACCCTCCTGTGATGTTAGCTCTCCTCCTCATTTCTGACACACAGTAGGACGTGCATAGTTGGGTGAACAAATTACCAATTGGCTGAGTGAATGCCTGTCTGCAGCCACTCTTCAGTGACCACAGCCACAGTAGAGTCTCCTTTAGGGTAGTGGGAATCTCTGCTTCTTGGCCATGGTTGGTCTGGACATATTTTCTCAATAGGCAATTCCCACTCCCCTGAGATGAAATCTCAGATCTGGTCTGAGGGACCTTGGGACTCTGAGGAAGTAGCTGCAGTCATTTGTGGGATGAAGTCATGTGACTTGTGAGAGCTTGTGACCCCAACAAAGATGAGGAGACACTGACAGAGCGGAGGAGAGTCCATGTCTTCATGGCGAGACAGGAAATACAGTTCAAGAATTTTGCCTGTTCACCCAGGCCATCCCTGTTGCCCTGACCATGGAACCTGCCTACTTCATCCTTGGGATCAGAGGTGAGACTGTGGCTGCTACTCACCTAGAAATCAGTTCCTTCTAGGAAATGTAACCCTGATTTGAGGCCAGGCTTCTGGGAGTAACTCCAAACTGTCCTTTCTTTGATTGTGTTAAAGTATAGTCTTACACTGTGAAGAGTATAGTATGTAATGTCACCCTATAGACTCATGATATGAATTCTTGGTCCCAGATGATGGCCCTGTTCTGGAAGGTTTTAGAAACTAAGGAGGTGGGGACCAAGCTGAAGAAAGATGGGTCATTGGAGGTAGAAACTTGGGGTATATGTTATTTCTGGCCACTTCCTGTCTCATTCTGGGCTTCTTGGCTGCCCCTCCCCCACATCCTTAGTGCTATGAGCTCCTTCCCAAGTACATGGAACCAAATGAACTATGAACTGAGTCCTCTGATACCTCAAGACAGAATAGACCTCCCTTTCTAAGTTGTTTCTGTCAAGTGTTCATTGATATCAACAGAAAGTAACTAACCCAAAGGAGGAAGGCTTTGAAGCAAGATTTGAGAAATTTCAGTCTACCCATCCATGGTTGCCTTTGTTGTGGGCTGTAGAGTAAGTTGGAACAACTTAGTGGAAGAATGTGGCAAAGGAAAGCAGCTGACCTCACAGAAGGCAGGAAGCAAAAAGCAGGCAGAGGGAGAACGCAGGGCAAAGACAACAGCTCAAGACCCACTTCCTCCTGTCAGGCTCCAAAATCT
>NW_021620226.1:384436-400739 GCF_004785775.1 Grammomys surdaster | reverse complement strand
ATGCACACACATACACACATGCACACACACATGCACAGGCACACACACATGCACACACACGTACAAATGTCGGATCTTAATATCCAGGGCTTTAGATAGATTTGTGTATACATACATGCATGTGTTATGTACATACAGATTCATGCACACACACATGCATACATGTACATATATAGAGATGCATGCGTATATGCGTGCATGCACAAACATATACACATATACATTCAAGGGGATGAGACCCTTGAAAGAAGAAACACATTACATAGAAATTTCTCCAAATAGAGAAATTCATGTACCTCACCGAGCTTGTAGCTGCTGCTGGGTGGAGGATTAGTGGGCACAGAGGTGGCAGGAGAGCTGAGCTTGCGGTACTTGCTACTTAGAAGCTGAGGCACAAGGACTGAATATTCAGGGCCTCGAACTACAGAGTGAGCTTAAGGCCAGCCTGGGAAATACAGTGAGAAATTGTCTTAAAGGCTCAACGGATAAAGGTGATTGGCATCAAGCCTGAGACTGTGGGGTCCTACCCTTAGAGTTTGTATGGCAGAAGGAGAGAACTGACTCCAGGGAGTTGTCCTCTGTCCTCCACACACGTTGGCATGAGTGTGGTCCTGTCACACAAAAGTTAAAAGAAGGCTGGGACACAGGACAGAGGTGAAATGATTTTCCCAACATGCATAGGGACCCAGGTTTAATCCCAAGTGCTAATACATAATACATGTGTGCATGTACATATACATGCATTATGTACATGTTCATGTATACATACATGTATGCATGTACATACATATAGAAGCATGTATACATACATGCATGCACAAATATATACACATATACAAACATGCATACTAGACACATGCATTATGTACATATAGATTCATGCATACGTATAAGCATGAATTTTGTACATATAGATTTGTGCATATGTACATACATGTACGCTTGCCTATATACACACATACAAGCAACAGGAAGTAAGCAGGAAAGGGGGCAGCAACCAGGCTGAGCAGGAATCACTGGGGTCATCATCGCTTGTTTTGTGACATCATTCCTTTCTCCTAGCAGAAGTGACCAGACTGGCATATTATCCCACAGGGACTAGAGCAGGCTGGGTTTGTGTCCACTTGCAACTTGCTGGCAGTGTTCCAAGGACCTCAGCTAGCACATATGTTGTACCTTCAGTAGAGGAGGAAGCTGACTTGAAGGCTGCATGGCCTGTCAAGAGACAGTAGGGAAGGTGCCCTTGAGTTAGGACAGGATTCCAGGAAGTCCCTCTCCCTCTGCAGACTAAAAGTTTTAGTGGAGGCCAAGACAGCTTCAGCTGCAAAGGTCAGAGGAGGCAGGCAGACTGCACCACAGGCCTCTGTAAAGCCTTGACATGTAGGGGAAGGGCCAGGCCTACCACTCCTGGAACCTAAACACGGAAGCTAGTGAGCAGGCTTGTGAATAAAGCCTGGGCCTGCTCCTGCTGGCCAACTCTTCTACATGGTCCTCTGACCGCTGGCCCCCTGCACGGACTGCTTCACCCACTTGCTGGCTTTGGGACCCACCAGTCCCCACCAGGTGCTATCCGGAGTTGGTCTGGTTTAACAGAAGCTTCTAAAGAGAAATATTTATTCCCCTCAGAAAATTCTAGAGCTACACAGGCTTGTAAACAAGTGATGCTAATCTCACCCATGCCATGGGTAGGCTTTCAATTTATTAGTTCTTTTTATTGCCTCATAGGAAGTGGATCACTAACCCACGGAGCGTAGGCCCATCTCCTCAGAGCATCTTTGGTGTCTTGCTGCCAAGCAGATGTAATTTGGTACCCAACTGGGTAGGCAGCAGGAACAAAAGCCAAGAGTTGAGCTCTTTCTTTCCAGACTCTTATCTCTGCTCAGCTCCATGACCCACATGGTTATTTTGCTGTGCTATGTGTTCCTGTGGGTGTGTGCACACATGTGTGCACGTGTGAGCCTATTCAAGTGTGTCTAGCTGAGGCTGGAGGATGATGTCAAGAATCCTCCTCAGTTATCTTCCACCTTAGTTTTTATTTTGAGACAGGGAGTCTCAATGAACCTGAAGCTCTCTGACTTGGCAAGGCTAGATGACCAGTAAGACCCAGGGATTTAAAGATGTGAACCACCATGTCCAGCCTGTACACTGGTGCCGGGGAGCAGAACTCAGGTCCCTATGCTTGTGCGGTAGGCATTTTACCCTCTGAGCCATCTCCTCCACACCATCACCATGCATGCTTTTGAGTCCTTACTGTCTGTCCGGCATCATGCAATAGCTCTTCACAGAGTATGGCTAAGCCAAACAGACACCCTGGCTGCTCAAGAAGTTCAAAACTGTGGTTTTGTGAAAAGACAGGACGCCAGGAAAACTCCTGAATGGCTGACATCCAAGAGCCGCTGTATCCTCCTGCAATGTGTCAGGGCTGCCTGGTGAGTAAAGACACTGGAAGTGTGGGGAAAGCAGGTTGTGTGTATGTGTTTGTGTGGTGTGTGTGTGTGTGTGTATGCATGTGCTGTGTATGTGGTGTGTGCATGTGTGTGTGCTGTGTATGTGGTGTGTGTGTGGTGTGTGTGGTGTATGTTTGTGTGGTGTGTGTGTGTGTGTGTTTGTGGTGTGTTTGTGTGTGTGTGTGTGTGTGTGTGTGTGTGTGTGGCCCAGGCCTCTGCTTGCTTGCTTTGGAATTTGGTGCTGATTTGACTGTCACCAAGATGGCATTTGTTACTGTTTTCTCCCTGTCAATGTTGGCAGGTTGCAGCCCAGACCCCCTGCTGGGCTCCGTGCTTAGCATTAGAGTCAGATAAGTGATTTGCATGTTATTCTTTAAAAAAAAAAAAAAAAGGAAAAGATGCCCTCAGCACCACTGTCTTCAGAGTCTGGCATTCCCTGCCTGCTCAATGATAATGACAGGGACCAAGGCCACCTGGGCTCTGGGTGGTCTGCTCCTAGGGTTTGGTGAACTCTTGACATCAGCACCCTGGGTCCTTCATCCTGGAATCCCTGTGGACAGAACCCACCTCCCGTCTGGATCCCTCCAGGGTGGATACAAACCAAGGAGGACTTAAACTCTGCACAACAAGTGTAGACTAAAGCTAGAAGAACACAAAGAGGGGAACGGGAAGCCATGGTATCAAGCATCCAGCCAGCAAGATGAGATAGCAGCTGCTCTTGGTACTCAGCAGAGTCCAGCATCACCGAAGGAGTAAAGCCATCCTTTGGTCAACCCAAGTGGGCCTTAGGCACATGACACTGGCAAGGACCACAGTCCTCTCCAAGATCTACCCTTGATCTTTTCTCCTCTCAATCAGTTCAGCTGGCAGCACTTACATAGTCTCTGAAGTCCCCTAGATGGCGCTTTAACCTGGATGTCACCACCAGTGTGGATTCATGGTGGTGAGAAGCCAGACCTCACCTGTGACATGAGGGTATCATTGGCTTGGCCTTCACGGAACTTGAGGGAAGAGAGTTGAAGCAATTCTCAAGGAATTTGTTGAAATGAGACTTTCTGCCTTCTCTGGACCAGTCCTTAAACACCCAGAGCCAAAAGGAGACACCACTGGCTGGGTCATCAGTGGAAGCCTAATTCCAAAGGGAATTACCAGCTTTTGCCCATGATCCCACACTCTGCCTTGCTGCTGCCTGTTTTTACAATAGTTTTGTACAATAAAGTTTTATTGTACCATATCTACAGTGGTCACTCATTAGCATAGAGTTCATGGCTGTTTCTGTGCTATAGTGACAGTTGAGTAGTTGCAGTGGGAACAATCTAGGGGAACAAAGCCAAAACTACTTCCCGGTCTGGACCTGTCTAAGAAACACTTGCAGATCACTCAAGGGCTGCTTGGAAAACCCAAACTAGAGGTCGCTTGCATGGCCAAAGTCAAGCAATGCCTCTAGCACTTCTTTCTCAAGTCCAGACCTGAGGAGCTCCTGCAGGAGACCTCTGCCAAGCAGGCTCCTGATTCACTTCCACAACCAATCAGCAGCTCAAATAGTCACTGTCGACCTTACACACCTCATCATGGTTGGAAGAGGGAGCTGACACCAGAGGCAGGTACCTCTGCCCTGTCCTAGGGAAACCAGACCCTGCCCCTGGCTAGGACAGGAGGCTGATCCATGCTCTCTACTATCCTGCTTCTGCTTCTGGGATGAAATCGCTGACAGAAGCAACTTAGGAAAGAGGAGTGGTTATTTTAGTTTGTGATTTGGTGGTAAGAGAGGCATGACAGCTGGGGCTCTGTCCCTGGTGAATAGCACTTACAGCATGAACTGTATGTAGCATCCAGAAGGATCAGGAAGAGCGAGGTGGGAAGGGGAAGAAAGGAGAGAGGGGAGAAGGGAGAGTGAGGGGGAAGGAGATTGGGAAGGAGGAAGGGAGGGGAAGAGAATGAGAACCAACCTGGGTCACACAGCAGTGACCCACTTCCTCCAGCCAGGCCCTGCCTCCTAAGGTTTCTACAACCTCCCCAAACAGCTCCATTGTCTAGGGACCAGGAGTTCAAACACACCAGCCTATGGAGAACATTCTGAATCCAGACCCTAAGAGCCATTCCTTCTGGTGGTCTCTTGGTCAGCATTGCCAGGATAAGGCCTTGTTGGGACATTGGCCAGCTGTTATTACAATCTTCTCAGGCATACCCCCACTTCTCCTCCATCTCCAGGAAGGAGAGAGGACTTTGTCCCCAATACTCTTTGCTCTGCATCTTGAGGCCCCCACAAGGTTCTCATCAATAAACCAAACTGGCACCCTGGACGTGGGTCCTGCCTGGACCTTGCTAAGGGCAGGTGGCAGGTATTACTACTCACAACGATTATAACAATCACATAGCTCTCAGTTGCTTCTGCCTTCTGGTGCATAACCTTCCTTCCATCAATAGCTCCATCCCATCTTCAATAGAACAACTTGAAACAATTTGAAGATCCTTGTCTCCAGTTACCAAGTGAAAGAGTGGCAACTCAGCTTGGCTGTGTTCTAGAAGTTTCCACCAGTCACCAACTAAAAAAATGCCATGTTTCCTTGTCTCAGAGTTAAGCCTGTGTGCTTTTTTTTAATGTTTATCAATAAACATACAGTGTCTGTGGTTAGCACAACACCGTATAAGTACAACAGTGAACTTCCAGGGTACACTGAAACTTACACACCTGGCCGGAGGGTTTGAGTTCTCAACTGGCATCAGCGATGTTGGGTGTGGTACAGAGAGAAAAAGGAGGAGGTGGATCTCAAGAAGCAACAGAGGCTGAATGGTCCAGTTACCTCTTCACCGTAATTACACAAAGGGTTACAGGAGCCACCACTTCCTCTAGCCTCAGATGCTCCCCTAGGGCCACACACAGGGATGTGCTCCTAGCGTCCTGACCCCACAGGGGTTACCCACCATATATCATGCATACAGCAAGCACGCACGGTACCCATTGGAGGATGTTCTGGGTTTGCAGGGATGTCCTATCTGCCGGGGAGCCCAGATGCCACTTTATATGCATCTTTGATAAATGGCCGCTCTTTGATAATCTAATTGGTAATAGAAACAACACTCAGAGTCTTGGAGAAACCCTAGGTCCCAGCTCAAACGGGAGATGAAAGTGTTTCTGATGAGAGGGGAAGACGGCCGTGCAAAACAAAAACAAAAAGCTGAGAAGAATGAAAGGCGAGGCCGCTGGGGAGTTCTCAGCTGAGAGTACCAGGGAGTAGAGGCTGGCCTTGTGTGTCTCCAGATCAGACAGGCAGCTGTATTTGTGGCCTGGAGGAGAGGAGCAGCCTTCCCTGGGGAATGGGAATGAGGTGATTTCCGAGCGAGAAGTCAGCATTCTTGTGTGCATGTGTAGTGTGTGCACACATGTGTGCATACATGTGTGCAGGCCCATTCAACCTTTCTCTGTTAATAGAGGCTGGAGGACGACATTGGATGCCTTTCTTTATTGATCTCCACTTTATTTTTTGAGACACCAAACCAGGAACCTGCCAATTCGGCTAGGCCGGTGAACCCCCAGAATCCACCTGTGTCTGTTCTACCCCTCCTCTCTGGGATTACAGACATGAGCCACTGCACCTGGCTTTTATGGAGGATTCTGGGGATTTGAACTCAGGCCCTCAAGCTTGCACCAGCCCTCTACCCACTCATGCTCCAGCCTGCAAGTCAGCATTCTTGAGTAACCAAAGAGAGAATTGTGGGATATAGTTACCAGGCACAGGAGATGGCCAGTTTTGAGGGTTCTGCTCACACCCCAGACTCACTGCCCTCCACCAGGGACCCTCACAACCGTCTCATCTGCACATCCTTGAGTCCTGAGATCTCCCATAGGGAAGCTCATATCCAGTTCTACATTCGGGGCAGCGCTGGGATCTGTGTGTCTAACAAGTCTTAGGTCACACTGATGCTGCAGGTATGTGGACCACTTTCAAAGAGTTGCCAAAGAGACCGAATGGGGAGTCTACTCTCAAGAGGCTGGTCTTTGCATCACCTATGGGATTAAGTCCTCAGATCTCACTTTTCTATGTGCTGTGTGACATCCAGCACATGTGCACTGTTAACCTCTCTGAGACTCAGTTTCTCACTTGTCAAATGGAGATAGAAACACGGTCAAGAGATGTAGGAGGAGCTGAGATGGGAAGAGTAAGGAGAGAGAGAGAGAGAGAGAGAGAGAGAGAGAGAGGAATGAAGAGCCACGCAGGTATGGAGAGCAGTCCTGTCTGGGCATCTTGTTATTGAGCATTACCAAACATATAAAGCCTTTTGGATAATCTAAGCATTAGAGTCTCATTTTCTTACTGGGCCCGCATGGATGGCGGGATGGTCTGAGCTAAGCCCAGCCTTGCGGAGACAGTGTGGAAGATTGGCAGAGCCATCTCCCATGCTGACGTCTCGTGGGTGGCAGGGCTGGTGTTTCTGGCTGACCATTTCTAGCTGCAGCATGCACGTGGCCTCCGGCTGCGGAACACGGCGGCTGAGTTAGGCAGAGCCACCACAGCTTAGATAGTGACCTGATGTTAGTTAAACACACTGAGCTCAGTGCCTAGGATGCACTGATCCCACACAGATGGGAAGACATGAATTCTATCAAGTAACTCTCCGTGTGGAGACCTGAACCTGACTAGAGGATCACAGCCAGGATTGGGAGCAGGGTGGGAGGAGTGCAGTTCTCCAAGCAACTGCCTTAGGAGGCCACCTTGTTATGGAAGATGATCTCCAAAGGTAGGGATCGTGCCTTCTGTGTAGCTGGACTCTCAGGTCCAGGAGGGACAGAGCCTAATTGAAATCAGAGGCAGATGGTACAGATGTGGCCTCTCTATATGCATCTGTTTCAGAACAAAGCCAGGTCCAAAGAGAAGGCAACAGGAAGGGACTAGACATAGGAGAAGAGGGATGGGGGGATAGGGGGAGATGAAAAGACACAGCTACCCCCAACCTCTCTATATATACAGATTTCCCAGAACTAGTAAAAGGTCCAGGCCCACTTGATGGTACTTGGAGTGTGTCCATGTATACATGGACATATATGCACATTATGTGTCCCTGAGAAGATTCCATGAGCTAGCCTGGAAACTGAACACAGGTGGGGATGGGACCCAGACAAACCCACCTGGAGACAGGCTGGTGGGTTTAAGCAGAGCCATGGCCAGCGTTGGCTCTCTGAGGAGCAGGATTTCTCAGCTGGGCTCTGCTGACATTTTGGGAAGACGATTTGTGCTGTGGAGGCTGTCCTGTATTATGCAGACGTTTCGAGCATCCCCAGCCTGTACCCACGGGGTGCCAAGAGAACCCTCCCACCCTTGTCGTGACAATCAGAAAATGTCTTCAGACATTGCCAAATGTTCTTTGGGGACAAAGTTACCCTCCTCAGTGACAACCATTCCATAGATCCTGTCTTGGGACCATAATGCAAGACACTGGGTTGGGGGGAGTCTGTGAACGGAGTACCCAGGCCAACAGCCCCACGTTCTCTCTGCCAGCTGCAGGAAGCTATGGCTGATAGCTCTTCCAATGCCTTTTCCAGTGCTTAGTGTTCGGTCTGTTGGATCCTGGCTTCCTGTCCACTTCAGGCTCTGGCTAGAGAGAGGAATTAGGTTCCTTGTGCAGCAAGCAGCCCATCCCTCCCCAATCCACCCTCCCTGCTCCCAAGTTTCATATCTCTATAAAGGGGCCCTACTGGAGTTCCCAGGGAAAAAACATCTTTGGAAAGGGCAGGGCTGGAGTTGGTGCTGGGAGTCCTGATGGAGAAGCCAGGGTGTGCGGAGGCTGAGTGGGGGAAGAGAATGTTATCACAGAAACCTGATTTTTCTACACACTCTATCAGCTCCCCATCTGCTCCTTGATTAAACGTATTGCCTCGCTCCCTCCCCACGTGCCCGCTGCCAGGACGTCTCTAGAGCCCTGATTACATCTGTGGAGAGAGCCTCAAACCTCACAGATGAGCGGGCCTATCGATCAGCCTGGCAGCTGACGTGTGTTTTAAAATGTAGAGGTGGATGGGCAGTTTAACTGCCAGGCCGAAGGGTAGAGAGCGCTCTTACCCTTAAAGGAAAGGCCTCCATCTTCCCCGTCACCGGCACCACAACAAGCCCAGGGTGGTGCTTAGATTTCCATCTAATTCCCCTTTCCAACTCTGAGACCATAGGTGACACCCCTCCCTTCCCTGACTTAGTTTCCCTCTCGTTAGCAGGAGAATGTGACAGCCGAGTTGATGGCTACAGAGTGAGTGACCTTCAGAGTCAACAGACTATAGCCTTACTGCTGACTCACAGCCTGCCTGTCCTGTGAGCCAGCAGCCTGGATGTCTCCCTGGAGCTTGTTACAAATGCAGGCTCTCAGGCCCAGGCCTAGGCTGGCTGCATCAGGAACTACCCTTTAACAAGCTCCCCAGGTACCTCACGGACACGTTACAGCCAGCGTGCCGAGCGCGCCGACAGCTCCGTTCATTTAGCTACTTCAGAGGTGAACATGTAAAAGAAATCTCTCAAAGGGAATAACTCACCACCTTTCCCGGCCTCAGAAAACTTTTCACAGAGATTTTTCTTCCTGCCCAGGAACTTTAACCCTGAGAAGCAAGCAGCTTTGAAATGCTGGTGGTTTGAGCCTCGAGATGAAAATCCTCAATCAGTCCCTCAACGAGCCTCAGGATGAAAAGGAGAAGCTCCTCCTGCCCTAAGAAAAGGCCTCTCTTGGGGGATAGGCAGATCTCTCTCCGTTCCTTGAAAAGATGCCCGTCCATGGTGAGGTTCCCAAGCAGCCTGCTTTCTTGCTGCTGGAGTTGGGCCAGAGTCCTGCAAGCTTCATTCTTCGTTTGGGACTCTCTGTATTAGTGGCCAGAGGTGGCTATAACACATTTTCAGAAGTTTGGTGGCTTGAAGCAATGGGGGTTGGTTGTCATTCTTTCACAGGTCTGAACGGAGGAAGACTGAACTTGAGGTGTGATTGGGGTCCCCTTCCCTTTGTAGGCTCCGGAGGGAACCTTGCCTATACCAGTTTACAGTGGCTGCACCTGTCCTCTCTGCCCAGGGTCACAGGGCCTCTGCTGCCCTGACATGTTAGAGCCCAGCCTCCCTCACCTTTCTTCTTACGGTCCTTAGGCTGCTTGATCTAGATTAAGCTCACTTCACAGTTCGAAGTTACATCAAAAATGTCTTTTTCCTTAGATTCCAGGTGTGAGCCACATAATCACGAGTCACAGGAAGTTGTGCCTACAACAAGGGGGTTACCTACCATAGTCTCCAGTGGAATCCAAGGAATTACAGTTCGGATCGGCAGTGTCCCGCCACCACTCCCACCAGTTGGTGGTGCTATTGAGAGGTAAGTGAATTATAAGAGTGTTTAACCTTCAGGATGGATTAATCCATGGATGGGGCCCACAGAAGAGCTGTTAGGGGGGCAGGGGATGTAGGTCCCTGGAGGTGTGACTTTGAAGGTGTATTTTTGTGGGTTTGCTCCTATCTGCCTTGGCTGACTAGGAGCCTTCCATACAGCCGCCGAGTGTGTATGAACCAGATGCATAGGAGGGGGAGTGACCACCCTTCTGAAAGATGCCCTGTGCAAGTGTTCATGGCCTGTAATGAATGTTTCAGGAGAGAAGCAGCTTTGCCAGTATACCTGAAGTGTGTATGGCAGTGTGTGGTGTGGGGGTGGGGGGGGTGGGGGGGAATGTTCCAGCCAGAGGGAACAGTGTGAGAGACTGTGAGCCTCTGTGTACATTATCCCAAGAGCTAGAGAGTGGGAGAGATGAACCAGAGATCCCAGCAGCTCCAGAGAGCAGAACTCCTCCTTCATCTTACTGCAGAGTGACAGTCTGTAGCCTGTGGGTCGTGGAGGCAACACAATACTGCCTTTTTTGAAAGAGCAGTATTGAAGAGCAATCTGTTTGGCTTCGTGCTGGGGGCAGATCGCCCCAGTGCCTGGGCAGGGTAGGTTGGATGAGGTTGGACTGGAGCCTGGACCATCATGTAGGCATCTGGTGAAACAATCCGGGCAGCAGATGATCAGGTCCAGCCCACACTGGCACTCATCTGGCCTGATGGATGGCACTTGAGCCAACAAGTGAGCTAGCCATCAGTTAAGCCAACCTCTCCACCCTACAGACTCAAAGGGCAGTGGCCGTGGTCCCCTGGTGTCCTTGGCCAATGCCTACTCCAGTCCTTCAAACTGGGGAAGGTATCCCTATTCTTCTTAGCTCCTCAGCATCCCCCTCTGCCTTCGTGGGGAGGGGAAAAGGGCTCTTTCTCCCTGATCACCCAGTGGAGATTTTTGCTAAGTAGCTCCCAAATGTTAAACTGACTAATTTCTGTGGAGATTTTTCTTTAAGCCAGCCTGACACCGGCTTTAAATCAATTTGAAATCCATTGTCTACAGATCCACATGGAGAGGGTCCTTGGAGAACGGGTACCAATTACCCTCATCTGTCAGCGAGGACAAGGTGGCTGAAATGGGCTGGGGCTGCGGCTGGGAGGAGGCAGGTCTATATGTGGGAAATGTGTTCGGAGCTCAAGGCTACTTACTACAGAAGGCACAAAGCTAGGGGTACGTGGTTGTCATTGGGCTGCGGTGATGTGTGGAAGGTCTTGTCCCCGGTTGGTGGCGCTATTGAGAAGACCCTCTGAAGGAGAAGACTTCAGTGGGAAAGCTGATTGGAAGGGCGTTTCAGCCACGCCCAGTATTCAAAAGACTGGGGCAGGAAGGTCAAATGTTAAAGGTCATCTTTGATATATAGTGTGTTTGAGATCGGAATGGGCTCATGAGACCCCATCTTAATTAGAAAAAAAAAAAAAAAAAGGAGATGGGAACTGAGGCAGATGGAAGGAAAGGGAAGGCTGGCTCAGGCCCCGGGATGCTGAGGTGCTCACCAGCTTCAAAGACTTTGCTTGGCCTTTATTCTCAAGTTACTCCATCCCTTAAATAGCTAAAGTTGGGAAATAGGGAAGACCAGGGCGGGGTCTGGAGGGGTGTCTGTGATGGTGGGTGCAGGGAAGGTCAAGGGTATTCGTTAGCAGCCTTCAAAGCCTGCTTTGGAGCTCAATATCAACAAGAGTATTTATGAATGAAATCAATCCTGCCTCCGTCGCGGGGAGACAAGCCAAATTCCCTGGCTCCATCTTCCTGTCCAAATGGCCCTCTTCCCCTTCAGAATATTGCTTTGTAATAGAGCCCATCCTTGCCATCCTTCCTCCCCAAGGGAGGTTTCCAATTTATCTGCCCTAAGTGGAGGACGTGGGTGAGTTGCTAATAGGGTACCAGCCCAGCCTGCCCAGAAGATAAACTGGGCAGGGGTTAGAGGGAGGAGCTTCACCGGCAGACAACAGACATTGCATTGTGGGCAGAGTTGCGAGTGACGGCCTTGAACCCACTGCCAGTCCAACAGATGGACACGCCTCTCATCCTGCAGCCTGGTGCAGCCATGTGACCCAGCCTATCCAGTTCCAACAGCCAATCCTGATAGCCAGTGTCTAGTCAGGTGATCAGGGTTGGTCAATCGTACATTCTGGTTTTGACTTTGGAGTGTGTGAGTTGACAAGAGGCGGGGCCAGTTAATCTTCAGTTTCAGTGGCCGGTAGAGGCAGTGGTCCAACTGTGGTATTAGAAGTGCTGTGAGCAGACTAGATTCTGATGCCCAGCTTCCAGAATTCACTTGCTCTCAACTTCCCACCTGTTTCTCATCCTCCTATAAATACCTTATGTTCCAATATCCTTCCAGAACATTCCCTTAATGTGAGTCTCTGTTATTGGCAACCAGAACCCTGATAGAGTGAAGAAATTAGTCAAAATCAGGGAGAGACATAAAAGACACATACTTGTGCGGAGGGTGAGATGAAGCGTCCTTCTCCTGTCTGGGGGCCGGACTGTGAGATGAGCCCCAGATATTTTCCACAGTAGTGATGCCTTCCCGGACAGTGAATGGGGGCTAGCTGACTCCCATTGCCTTCTCACCGAATCATCTGGAAGTTTTTCTGCCTAGATCTTTCTGAGGTCTCAAGGTTGCCAGGATCTAGGAGGGAGAAGCTGAGGGCCGCATCCGTCCATGCCTGCAGTATTTCAGAAGGACACAAAGATGAAGACTGCCTCCTCACTATGGAGCTGAGGCAGCAGTGGCTCTCAGAGATTGATGGAGATGCCCCTGAAGCAGTGGCAGGGTGGGATGGACTCCATGTCTGGCTATCAGTGCCAGCCCAATTCGCCGATGAATCCTTGTAATTCTCTCCACAGGTCGAGGTCCTTGTTTTCTGGCTTGGGGGTGGGGTGGGGAAGGATGTAAAAAGGGCATATAGGCCACTCAGGGTAATCCAGGGAGTGCATGGCAGAATTTATACCCAAGCCTCTGGCTCCAGAGCACGGAGATTTGTGGAAAATTTTCAGTCAAGGGGAATGGGTGAGTGGGAAGTAACTTCAGGACCTTGAGTGGGTATAATCCAGGGACTAAACCAGACACCTAGGCCCTTAGGGCAGCCTCTCTGCAGCCTGGAGTCCAGCTTTCTGGTGGGTTTTCCACCACTGTAGCTAGTGATTCATTGCATCTTAGTTTGTCAGTGGTGGCGGCTGCATGCTTGGTATTGCTACCATATATATCTAAACAGGAGTACTGTGATAGGCTTTGCTTCTAAAGTCCTACTTGGTGGATGGCTACTATGGGTGGCTCTGAGTAAATGGACAGGGAAGACCTGGAAACTGTGAACTTTAGGCATCTGGTCCCCTGAGAATGTGACCCTGAGGCTCAGCCCCAAGCCTGCTCTGCCTGGTCTGCACCAGGAGCATAGTGAATCTAGAGCGTCTTCGGGCCTGGGTCTGGGACCTTTGTCCTGAGTTTCAGAGTAGAAAGGTGAGTCAGTAAAAGCCCACGAGGGGCCAGATGGGTGTGGTGGCCAGATGAGAGATGCCACACCTTGTTTCTTAGGATGTAGAAAAGGTAGCCTGTGGCTCGTTCATACCCAGGGGAGACTGGAGGTTGTTGCCATGGGCCCTTGCAGCCCTGGAATCCTGTTTCCATGGGCCTGATCTTATTTCTAGATTGATGGCACGTCCACCATCCTACCATGTGTCGTGTGTAAGGGTTAGCTGCCCCTTCCCTGGTCATTACAGGACACGCCCAGACACCACATTCTCAGCACAAAAGAGATATAGTAACCCAGAGGGGCAAGCAGTGGAGGAGGCTGCAAAGGCAGACAGACCGACAGAGAGAGACAAACAACAACAGCTGCAGGTGTTTTTTTATTGTTTGTTTTTTCATTTTGGTTTTTGGTTTTAGGTTTTTAGGGAGTGAGTTTTTAAGGAGAAAGGGGGAGAGTCTGTGCCAAGAGTGAGCCAGTAAACCCTGATTGGCCATGTTAGCCAAATAATGAATTGAATTTTCATTGTTGGATCTTGGTGATTTGTCCCAGGAATGAGTTGGTAGCCAAATGAGGGAATGGACCTTGAGGGCTACCTTTAGGAATGTAATCTAACAGTTTTTAGCAAGGGAGAAGGAAAGCGGAGGAAAGGCAAAACCTGTCAGTGGTGCATGTGTGCCATGCTTGGGCCTGTTGGAGAGCCCTCAGTCTGAGTCCTGGGCCATGTGACAGTCA
This sequence comes from Grammomys surdaster, assembly GCF_004785775.1. NCBI lineage: Eukaryota > Metazoa > Chordata > Mammalia > Rodentia > Muridae > Grammomys > Grammomys surdaster. The sequence continues at coordinate 386,704 of NW_021620226.1, read as the reverse complement.
AACATCTTCATTATTCCTAGAAAATGAAGAGGAAGATTTCCTCCAAGCCCCCTACTCCAGATGCCTTTAATGTTTTGGAGGCTGTTGTAACTTCCTGGTCAGCAGTCTTCAGCCAGTCCAAGAATATCGATGTTCATTGATCACTCTGCGTGACACAGGGAGGACCCTGTCTCCCTTCTGTCATATTTCCTCACCTTGTCCAAAGCCCCCATTTCTTCATTTGAGCAAAGCAGCCTAGCATCTTTAGGCAATCATCCTAGCCTAGATTCACCTAGGGGGTCTTCAGAGCCATCAAAACACCCTACCCTTCACTGGACTGGAACACCACCTCAGAGCTCAGCACGGTTGTCTTTGGGGAGCTCTCCTTGTGACACTGTGGTGTACTGAGACTATGAGTTTATAATCTGCCCTGGACTGACCTCTAGACCACATCTGAAGCTCTCTCTCTCTCTTCCTTTCTCAGCCTCTAGGAAGTGGGAGGGGAAAGGACCACAAAGCATTCCTGAAAACAGACCTCTGTTGCCCAAGAGAATGAGGCATTCTCTGGGTAGCATCCTGTCGCTGGGAGGCAACAGCTAAGTTTGGCTGTTGTCAGCAAGGAGGGTCAGAGGTCAGGAAAAAGGAGACAGTCGGTGAGGAATACTGATCATAGATGTGACAGAGAAGTTGAGCCGGGGGTCCAGTAGAGCCTAGAAAACCATGCCTGTCGTATCAAGCATGCCTGTGTGAGATAACTAACCTCTGTCCTCAGCCTCATCCCAAGCCACGTGGGGCCTGCTACACACTTCCTGCTCTCCTTGCCTCGCCCGCACTGCAGCGATCTGTAAAACTAACACACTAACCTCATGCCCAGCTACCCTTTCCATGGCTGTGCAGGCTCGCCTCCCTCCACAGATCAGCTCTCTCCTGTCCCTCCCGACAGTGTCAGGAGAAGGCCTTCCAGATTCATCTTGCACACTCCTGGCTTGGGGCCACTCCCAGCAAATGAAAAACCCACGGATCAATGCCAGAAAAATGACCATCTCTCGTTCCCTCGCCAGGAAAGCCGCTTCTGGTGCACCCACACACGGTGCGAGAAGCGAGGCTCAGCTGGGGCTGTTTGCTTAAATCCCTCAAGTTCTGTCCGTTCTCGGGGTACGCTTCCTATAGCTCAGGGCCAACTTATTCATTTATCTGTCACCCGCGCTGAAACAGCCACAAAATATTGATGTAGCCATTAGAGTGTGAGGGTGGGTAGAGAAGCGTGGCAGCGGGACCTGAGGGGTCGTGGCTTGGTAGGGCACTCCCAGCTCCCCCGCACTAATGCGCCTGCGCACTAGGTAGATCATCGCACGCAGCTTGGAGCCTGAGTTAGGATTAATGGCTGGTTATTGTGTAGCTTTTCATCTCCAGCTTGTGAATATATATTAGGTCTGTGTTCCCATCGCAGCTGGAGTTAAAGAGCCGACGCCACCTCATTGAAGACATGGAGGAGAGCATCCAGCTCAGAACCAATTTGGCTCCTGGGCCTATCCCTACAGAGTGAAGGTTTCTCTTTCTCCCTCACTTATGGGTATAATTAAGGCAGCTGGGAAGGAATGCAGGCAGAACGAAGGCCTGTGGCACCTGAAAATATGTTGTCTTTGAATCCGAGCTCCAGTTAGAGCTCTGGGATCTGGGTAAAATGACTCAACCTCTCTGGGCCTCACTGTTTCTCTGTCTATAAGGTTACCTTTGCCAAGGCCTGTGAGCCTTAGGGAAGGGACTGAGTTTCTGGTTTACTGTTCATTACTTCAGCCAGGGTTGTAAATACTGCCATAGTTTAAGCAGTGCTCCAAATTGGGTGCTTGTACTATCTCTGCGGACTTGGCTTCATGACAAGAGCCACAGTATAAGACACGGGGTCTATCCAGAGAGGACTGGCCTGCCACCACTTCCATGGAGCAGGGGTATGGACCACACATAAAAGCTGTGGCCACTGCAAGCTTGAGGACACAAAAAAACTGGACAGTAGCTGTTGCCACCATGGCCCCAGGATCCCTACTTGCCTGTCTCTGTGTGGTCAGCTAGAGGCCAAAATCTAGATGGTTACAAGTAAGGCAGCCAGTTAAGTGAGTCACAGGCATTCGGGACTGGGATGGTTAGGGACTCTGGATGGCTTCAGGTAGACTGTATTTGGTTGCTGTTCTCAGAGGTGGCATAGACCCTAGGCTAGGCCAACTGCTCTCTCAATCTCTCTCAATCTCTCTCTCTCTCTCTCTCTCTCTCTCTCTCTCTCTCTCTCTCTCT
>NW_021620226.1:365802-384426 GCF_004785775.1 Grammomys surdaster | reverse complement strand
TCTCTCTCTCTCTCTCTCTCTCTCTCTCTCTCTCTCTCTCTCTCTCTCTCTCTGTGTGTGTGTGTGGGGGGGAGAGAACACTCGCATATGCACACACACACATGTGCATTTGTGTGTCTGTATACATGTGCCAAAATAGAGTCACCATCAGAAGTCAGGCTCACAGAATTATAAAACTAAGAAGTCCCAAGCTCCACAGGTGGCAGGCTGGAGACCAGAGACCCAAGAGAATTGATGGTGCTGTTAAACCATGAGCCAGAAGGTCTGAAGCCTGGAGAGTCTGATGAACCTGGAAGCCTGCAGCCTGAGACCCAGGAAAAGCCTGTGTTTCCATCAAGTTCTGGCTTTACATCATGGCTCCAGCAGCCAGGCTGGTGATGAGGATGGGGATCCTGTTTCCCAGTCTTCCCCTTTGTTCCAGTCTGCTTCAGGTGATGAGGTCCACCCCATCAGAGAGGGCAGTCTGCTTTATTCAGTATCCCGAGGCCATGTTCATCTCATCCAGAAAGACACTCACAGACTCATCCGGGGCACTGTTTAACCAAAGTCACCCGATGACCCAGCAAGATGACACAACAATTAACCATCTTGCTGAGCCAGTGAAAACCAAATTCTGTGCGGAGTACAGTGAACGAGTGGGCACTGCTTCCCAAGGTCACGTTCCTGAGCCCAGTTGAGCTGTCAACTTCAAGGGCAGTAGACCAAGAAGGTGGAACCCACTCTGGACTCAGGCTGCACGAGTTCAAATCCTGCCTCTGCAATGAAGAAGCAAAGTGGCAGGGCACAAATCAGTTGAGACCTCTGTCTCTGTTTTGTCCTTTAGACAGGACACCTCCTCAGTGGGTCGGCCTGAGCCTTGAGTTCATAATGTGAAATAATAGTGTTTTATAAACGGCTAGTGCTACTTCCTCTCTCAGAAAAGACAGGCTGTCACAGTGTAAAGCTATAATGCCTGGTGTCTGAGGAAATGTATGAAGTCTCTGCCTGTGCCTCCAGGCTCCACTGGGCCTTGTCAAAGACGTCCTGGATGGTTAAGTCAGTAGGCCAGGCAGAACTCTAGCTGTCTGAAGAAACTGAGTCTCTTGCCCTAATCTCACCTCTGTCCTCACAGAGTGTCTGTAAACAGTGGCGTCTGACCGACGTCATATGCAAAGGCTGGCACTTCAGACTTTAAATACTGCTTTCATGAGTTTGTTGGCCAGAGAACAGGATGGGTCTCAACTGGCCTCCAGCCATGGACTTGGTGACCATCTGGTTTCCTTTTCATTGCAATAAATATGGTATTCCTTGCTGGTGCTGGGCCAGGTCCTCTGTCCCCACCCACCCTCAACCTCCGGTTTCTGTTTATTGTCCCAACAGCCATTCTGATCCCTGACCTTCTTGAGCTCCAAATCCACATCAGTGTTAAACTGTGAGGTCACTTGGTCACACCTGCACAGGTACTCTCACATATGAACCCAGAAGCAGAAAAAGGGGTGACAGAGGAGTTCAGGTGCCTGAGTCAATTTCCTTACACTGAGGAGAACGGTTACCACCTCTCAAGAATGCTACAGTCAATGACACGAGGCACCCCAGCAACCATCGCAGAAGGCCATGTGCAATCAAGTAATGGCCCATACTCACTCAGGCTGGGCTACAGGGAGGCACCTCAGGTATGGAGTTTGCTAAAGGCAGATTGGGAGACAAGTGGTGTGGACCATGAATAGTCCCCAAAGACTCCTGTGCTGAAGGCCTGACCCTCATCTTGGTGGTACTCTTGGGTGATGGTGAGAACACTGGGATGTGGAACCGAGCTGGTGTGTGTTAGATAGAGAGGTGCCCTTGACCAGGTTATTGGGGACCCTGACATCATCCCTTCGCTTCTTTGTCTCTCTTCCTCCAAGCCAGCATGAGGTGGACAGCCTCCTTCACCGCGTGTTTCTGCCTCGATGATCTACCTTGTCGCAGACACATCAGGTGATTGTGGACAGAAACTTTTAAAACCGTGGACCTCAGCTAACCTTTCTTCCTTATAAGTCGATGTTATTGGGCATTTTGTTACCGCAACAGAACACAGACTCAAACATATGATTTTAGGTCCAGAGAGCTTATCTGAGGGTTGATCCCAAGATGGACATAATTGTGTGGGGAGACTGAGGGCTGGGAATAAGGAAAGATGACAAAGGACATGCTAAGGTACATATGACTGTGGTATGGACGTGAGGCTCACGTGAGGGAGACCCACTAGGAAATGGAAGAACTCCCTCTGGTTGTGTACGTACTGTGTGCTTACACTATCATATACTATACTATTGCTCTCTGCCTGAAGCCTGTTCCTGGAGGATGGGGTTGACCTAGGGCTTGAAGCCTGCTCCAGGCCAAGGACCACAGGGCCTCAGTGCAGATGGCCTCTACAGGAGGATGTGGGTGGATGAGTGGGCACTGGCCCATCCATCCGAGGAGTCAGTGTCCCTCAGTCCTACACTCAATCCGCTGTTTGAGTTCCACTTGATGGCTGAGCACTGTGAGTCCAGAACCAAAGCCCCTTTCTCAGGGTCTCCATCAGAAGCTGCTGTTGGTGGTTGCCCTTTCCTGGCCTGTGTGGCCAAAGGGAAGGCAGGAAGGTTGGAGCAGGAAACAAGACGAGCCCTTAAAACATCTCAGCTGTTTCAGGGCTGGAGATCTGCACTAAATCTTTAGAAAAGGGAGTAATTACTCTGTCAGCAAAGGTGATATAATTTTTAAGACTCGATTCCACGGCCGTAATTTTTCCTCATCCTCCCTGAGTCTCGTGGGGGATTTAGGGGCCAATTACCTGTCAGTTCCCTGAGAGGTGCCATTCCTAGACAGGAAGATATCACCTGCCACAGCTTCCCTGAGACCTACTGACAGCCAGGTGGCTGGGTGGGGGGAGTGACAACAGGACTTTAGGGGCATGCTGTCAGTAGCCTGAAGCTCCTGGAGACTGAGGAAGGGGCGTTGGGACAGTGCTCTCTATTGAGCTCAAAGCAACCCTAAATTAACATTAATGGTGCCCTAAGGATTTTGTCTCAGCCAGGTCAACCCAATCGGAGGCTTAGGAAGAAGGAGGGTAAAGAGGAAGGAGGAGGGTCTGGACTCTGAGATGGAACGGTCTTCCGGCATGCTGCAGTGACTGTTACTCTGTTTCCCATTGCTGTAACTAAATACCATAGACTGAGTAACTTTGAAGAAAAAGAGTTTCTTTCAACTCCAATTCTGAAGGTGAGGAAGCTCAGACTTCCATCCTCACAATCCTTGAGGAGGTCAGAGCAGGATGTGGTAGACACTAAATATCCCAGCTCAGGCCTCAACTTCTTATTAACACCCTCAGACCTGGTCTGGGGATGTAGCTTAGGGATAGAGCACTTGCCTAGGGTATGAGAGACCCTAGAGGTTCTATTCCCAGTCAAAACTAGACAGAAATAGCCATAGCCTGTTGGATTAGGGTCCCATGCCTATACCATTCAACCTTACTAATGTATCTCTTCTTTTCTTCCTTTGACATGCACTTAGGTAGCCCAGGCTAGCTTCAAACAACACGAATGACTGTGAACTTCCAATGCTTCTCCCTCCACCTCCCATGTTACAGCAATGCATGCTTGCACAGCCACCCCCTGGATTTATGCATGGAGCCCAGGAGTTCATGCATGCTAGGCATGTACTCTACTGAGTTATGTCTAGTTCCTGGAGATGACATGTTAGCATCTGCTTAGTTGGGGGTGACATTCAAGGTGGAGCACAGGGTTTAGAGCATTAAGGTATCTTCTAGCAGAATGTGAGCATCTCAGGGAGGTGGGACCCTTGAGGTCCAGTCTGGGTTGCTGTCCAGAGGGAGGGTTGAGAATATTCATAAGCACTGTGATTGGCTCGGCCTGAATGAGCCCTGGATCTGTGTGACCTTGAGCAGGTCTTTAAGCTCTGTGCCTCCAGATCCTTCCCCAAGGATGCAACCTCACTCATCAGATTGTTGAATACTGTGTGAATTCTTCCGTCTATTGGCCTGGTTCCTAAAGGGGCATCACCCCACCTTTCTTGAGTATCTTAGTATTAGGGGGCTCACTAGATGCAAAGTCTTCCATTTCTGCTTCAAACCAGTTAACCAAACTTAACGGAGTCAGAATCTCTTCTGTAGTGTCTACTTACTGGGGCCATGTTAACCCCCAAGTGTTACTTGTGTGCCCCTTGCCAAGCTCTGGGGCTCAACTGCAAATGCCAAAAGTCCCTTTGTGATCTCTTGGGGGAACCATGGTGAGTCTTTCCTGTACTCTCCACACTCTGAGAATGCAAGGTTTCCACTCTGCTTGGAAGGCCAGGGCCCACCGTGTCCCGGGAACCTGGCTCTGAGAACCCCTTGCTGACTGTCATTGGGGGCATAGGCTTGTGTCTGACAATGGTTGGAGTCAGCTGGTCCTCATCTCTTTTCCTTCCTTCCCTTTTTGTTCTTCAAGTCTCAGGAGTTCCTCAGAGCTTCTCTCTAACAAAGCATTTACTCCAGAGGCCCAAGAAGCCTGGCTTCCTTCTGGCCTGGGATTTCCCGTATATGTCCCTATTCTGGCCAGCAGATAGCACTATTCCAGGTCATCACATACCTGGATTCTCAGATGAGAGTGTGGGAATTCTGGGATGGGTACTGTACGGGCTGATTTTGTGTGTCAACTTGACACAAGCTAGAGTTATCACAGAGAAAGGAGCTTGCTTCCCTTGAGGAAATACCTCCATGACATCCAGCTGTAAGACATTTTCTCAATTAGTGATCAAACAGGGAGGGCCCAGCCCACTGTAGTCCTAGGTTCTATAAGAAAGGAAGCTGAGCAACTGGGGAAGCAAACCAGTAACATTCCTCCATGACGTCTGCATGAGCTCCTGTCTCTAGGTTCCTACCCTGTGTGAATTCCTATCCTGATTTCCTTTGGTGATGAACAGCAATGTGAAAGTGTAAGCTGAATAAGCCCTTTCCTCTCCAACTTGCTTCTTGGTCATGATGTTTTGTATACAAACAAATACATTCAGGACTCACTCCTGTTCCCAGGACTGCTTATCTCCAGAAATGTCTCATGAGAAGAGAGTAGCTTTGATGATGATGTGTGGGTGGGTATACTCACATCTGGCACTATAGGAAACCACTATTTTTCCAATAGAGCCTCCTGCTCTGCCCGTTCCCAGACTGGGCTTTACCTGAGCTCCTTCATTAGCATGGAGTCCAGCCTAGTGGATAAGGTGGCTCTGCAACCAGATATCTATTTCAAAGCCTACCTTCCCTGTTCCCCACAATGGGAACACCCTGTATCATCTCTGTTTTATCACCTTGACAGCAAGGATACTATTAAGGTGGTCGCAATAGCCAGGAGATTATAGAACTTTCAAGAAGTATGTATCTCAGAAGTGTTGCCTCTGTCAACTTGACAGTTGCTAGACTCACATGTGAGATGGCCCTCTCAGCACACCTGTAGGAGATTATCTCAGTTATGTTAATTCATGTGGGAAGACTTGCCCACTGTGGGTGGCACCATTCCCATGGCTGGGAACCTGGCCTGCATAAGGAGCACATGTGTACACAAGCATTCCTTGTTCTCTGCTTCTTGACTGGATATAATGTGACAGTTCCTCAAGCTCCTCCTACTGTGACTTCCCTACCATGATGGACTACAATTTGAAGTTGTGAGCCAAAGTCTACTTTTTCTTCCTTAGGTTGATTTTGTCATGGCATTTTATCACAGCAATTGCAAAGAAACTAAGACATCCCCTAACAGCCAGTATGGAGAATGCTTTGACAATTTGTCTCTGGCTCCAGACTTTCTGCCCTTGGTGAATAAAGAGGTCCCCCAAGGGAGTAGCCATGCTGTCCTGTGAGGGCAGCACCAAGATTTGTGTGGCTTACCTACATATACTCTCTCAAAATGTCCTATCACAGGTTCCTCTGTCACTGATTGTCCTTGATTTGCATTAGGCCTAGGAGTTGGCATTGGGGCACCTGCTCTGTTTACCTTCTTGGGTTGTCTGGTTTGGCTTGAACGTGTCTCCTCCATTGGGAAGCCTCACTCCATTTTTGGGAGGAGTGAAGTAGGCTTCATTCTTGTCCTCCACAGTTGGGGTATAGGTAAGATGGTTTCATCTTCCCACCTGTGTGGGAATCTTGTTTCCTTGGGACTTTGTATCAGGCAGGGTCTAGTGAGAGATCCTCAAGTCTTGGGGCTGTGCTTTCAGAAGATAATTTGGTAACCCATGAGTTCTCAATAGAGGCTTGACATAAAGGAACATGAAAAGTCTTTCTTCTGGATCTGAGGACTCATGGCCTGCCCACCCTTTGGCCGCCACTTCTGATTGGTCCATCTCAGACCATTTGTCCTGAGTAGAGCTGTTCCTTAGGTCTGGAATCGAGGAAGAGACTGAGAAGAAATAGTGCTACATCATAGAATGGGGCTTTCCCCACTGCTAGGGTTGAAATATGAAATGTCCCCACAGGTTAGTGCACTGAATGCTTCTTCCCCAGTTGATGTTACCACTCTGGGAAGTGGCAGAGACTTTTGGAGAGGAGACCAAACTAGATGAAGTAGATGAGGGAAGTCTTTGGGGGTATGCTCATCTCTAGCCGCTTCCTGTCTTACTCTCTGCTTTCTGGTCCACCAAAGGGTGAACGACCTCCCAACATGCTCTGACCACCATGGCCTGAGCAAGTCTACCCACATCCTTCCTGCAGTGCATGCTGGCCTGAAACCCTGTGACACTGTGAACCAAAATAAATCCTTCCTCCTTTTCAGTTGCTCTGTCAGATGTTTTGCTATAGCAATGTAAAAGTAATCGGTACGCTCAAGCAAATTCATCTACCATGTTCTACCAGTCAGCTGCTGCCCATTAGAGGAGGGTCAGGGAAGACTAGAGATGTCTAGGCAGGATGAGGAGGCTTGAACAGGCAGTCACGAGTTACTTACTGAGGAGGATTAGCCCTTCTATCTCCTACCCGCCTAGACACCTCACACTGCTAAGGCTTGTGAGGTTTGCTCTCCCTCAGGCAAGTGACAGCAAGTGCTTACGTGTGGGGGGCTCTGAGCATTACCTACTTTGCCCTTTACTGTGGGGTCTAGGAGCTGAGTGTATAGGCCAGAGGATGACCTCAGTTGTCATCTGAAGGACTCTGCCCATCTCCTCTAATGTCTCTCATTGGTCTAGGTCTCACTCATTATGCTTGACTGTGTCCAGTGAGCCTCAGGAGTTCAATGTAGAGCCTCTTCTGGGATTACAAGCATGCACCACTATACCCATCATTTTTATGCAGGTTGCAGGGATCGAACTCTGGTCCTCATGCAATATGTACCATACACTTTGCCTGGGAAGCCAGCCCTCTCTTTAGAGCCAGGGAGACTTGTAGTTGAAAGGTGGGGGCTGAGAGAATCTGGCCTAGATTTCTTCTATGAGCTGGCTGTCCATAATGTCCACATCATAGGAGATGACCTCAGGCTCCAATCGGTAAGTGAAGATCAACCACACCATCTATCTCCTCGTGGTGACGGAGGAATTCAGTGCCATAAGGCACGCTAAGAAGTTGGCATGCAGATATCCCCCGTAAGTGTGTTGTTTCTATTTTTACTGGAAGACACAGGGAGGGGGCTGTATACCATCTCCCTCCACTTCTCGAGTCTCAGGGTGTCTGAGCTCAGCCACTGTAGGGACACGTAGGTGTCTAGATACAAAGCAGTGTATAGCATCCCCCTCCACTTCTCGAGTCTTGATGTAACCACCCATCCCTGGGACCTAACTGCCAACCCTTTGCCTTGGAACCACGGGAGCCGGGTGTGCAAATGTTGTGCACGAGCCAGGCAGTTGGCAAAATAATTGAGTGCCAACTTGTCATATTTTAATGAAGTTCTGGAGTTAGAGATTTATAATTGCTAATGAGCCAGGCTAATAATTAGTTGCTTTATAATAAGGGTGATGATCACTCAGACAGAGGTAGAGCGAGCCAGGCTCCTGCCTAATTTTTCTCCTGTAATTATGCGACATGCCCAACTGCCTGGAACGGTTCTCACCCTTTCGTCCTCTGGCTCCAGGACCATGCCAGATTTCTGTGGTAGCATCCTGACTCTCCTGTCCCATCCCAGCAGCTCAACTTTGGGGGCCCAGCGCTTCCCACCAGGTATCTATTGTCCGGTGTCTACCTCCCTTTGCTGTCCCACTGGCCAGAGTTCTCTCCATATGCTCAGGGGCAGGATGGTTAGAGGCTGGCTCTAGAGCTACAGAGCCAAGCTGGACCAGCCATTATAGGGAAGTGATTTAACATACGGTGGATGCTGCATATGGGCAGCCTTCTACCTTGGATGGAGAGCGGAAATCCCTGTCTCCCCCATGGTGACTTCAGCCTGAGGGAGGAAGGCAGCAGGAATGCCCAAGGATCTTGAGGATACCCAGAGCTGGACCATTCCTGAGGATAGAACAGAGCCGTGGACAGAGAGAACAAGACAGCTGCCTATACTCTGGCCCTTCCGAGCTTCTCAAGGGCAGGGTACAGAGAACCCATGGTCCTTCTCTGCTGTCACCTGGCTGAGGCCAACCCTGGGGTTTGGCTCAGTGAAAAGTGACAGAGATAGTTGAACAAGACTCAGGTCTTCTCCAGCACTGGGCAAAGAATGGGAGGAGGGCACAAACACACTCCCTATCTCTGAAGTGACTTAATCTACAGGTCCTGGCGGCAGATGGGAAGGCAGGGCCCTGAGGTGTCTGTGAGAATACTGGGGGAGATGTATCCAGATGAGCATTCATTGTGGTGGCCTGTTTTTGTTTGTTGTTTGTTTGGGTGGGTGGGTGGCTCTGGATTTAGAACAAGTATCTCGACTGCCTGAGGGATGATCATATGTCTGAGCAGCCTGAGACTTTATCCTTAGGGATTTGGTATCTGGTGTGTGTGCACCTGCATGTGCATGCATTCAGGCGCATGATGTGGGCACAGGTATGTGGCGGTCAGAGGTCATTATCAGGTAGTGCTTGTCACCAGCATGCCACTCACCTTGTTTGTTTGTATAATGAAAAACTGTAAGCTGTGTTTGCTACTTTGTGGGCTGTTCTTTTTTTTCCACCCTTCTCCACCCCCTAATACTAGATAAGAGAAAAGGACAGAGAGGAAAGAGATCCTGAATAAAGTCAGGGGTTGCAAAGGAGACAACTTCCTGCTGATGAGGGGGATCCAGTTCCTTGAAACAAGTTTGACCTTCACCCTCAGGATAGCTTCCCTCCTCTTCCTCCTCCTCCTCCTCCTCCTCCTCCTCCTCCTCCTCTTCCTCCTCCTCCTTTTCCTCCCCCTCTCTATCCCCCCCTCTTCTTCCTCCCCCTCCTCCTCCTCTTCCTTCTCCTCCTCCTCTTCCTCCTCCTCCTCCTCCTCTTCCTCCTCCTCCTCCTCTTCCTCCTCCTCCTCCTCCTCCTTTTCCTCCCCCTCTCCATCCCCCTCCTCTTCTTCCTCCCCCTCCTCCTCCTCTTCCTCCTCCTCCTCCTTTTCCTCCCCCTCTCCATCCCCCTCCTCTTCTTCCTCCCCCTCCTCCTCTTCCTCCTCCTCTTCCTCCTCCTCCTCTTCCTCCTCCTCTTCTTCCTTCTCCTCTTCCTCTTCTTCCTCCTCTTTCTTCTCCTCTTCCTCCTCCCTCTCTTTCTCCTCTTTCTTCTTCTCCTTCTCCTCCTCTTCCTCCTCCTCTTCCTCTTCTTCCTCCTCTTTCTTCTCCTCCTCCTCTTTCTCCTCTTTCTTCTTCTCCTCCTCCTCCTCTTCTTCCTCCTCCTCTTCCTCCTTCTCCTCCCCCTCCTCCTCTTTCTCCTTCTCCTCCTCCCCTCCCCCTCCCTCTCCCTCTCCTTCTCTTTCTCCTCCTCCTCCTCCTCCTCCTCCTCCTCCTCCTCCTCCTCCTCCTCCTTCTCCTTCTTCTCCTCATTCTCCTGTCTTCTGTCTTCTTGTCTCTCCTTTGTGCATGACTACTTAACACACTATGAGCAACAACAACCAACCAACAACCCACCAACCCCTCCAGGCCCTAGCATTTATACACCCTCTGAAAAGTCCTCAGAATCTGAAACATAGCACAATCGCAGAAACTATCTGCAGCTGACAAAACCTGCAAGAGCACAAGGCAAATCATAGTCAGCTGCTGTGGAAAGTCTGGAGTGGACAGATATGGAGTGTAATCCCCATATCTACACCTGGGATTAAAACAAAAATGTATTCTTATAGTGTTTCTGTGTTTTTAAAAGAAACCAAAACTCCAAAATTGTGCCTACAAAAATATTTATTTTGATTATTTTTAATTATTTTAATTATGTGTATGTCTGTGTGTGTGTGTGTGTGTGTGTGTGTGTGTGTGTGTGTGTGTGTGCATGAGTGTAGGTCCCTGTGGGAGCCAGAGAGCTTGGATCCCCCAGAGCTGGAGTTATAGGTGGTTGTGACCCACTCAACACAGGTGTTAGAAACTGAACCCAGGTCCTCAGCAAGAGCAGCCAGTGCTCTGAACTGCTGAGCCACTGTTCCAGCCTTCACCTTGTTTTTGAGATAGGGCCTGGGACACACCAGTTTGGTGACACTAGCTGGTCAGTGAACTCCAGAGATCCCTCCTTGTCCCCCTCCCTGGTCCTGAGATCACAGATGTATGCCATAGCCACTGGCATTTTGGCCTGAGTTCTGGAGTTCAAACTCAACTTCTATGCTGCAAGGCAAACACTTTGCCCATGGAGCTGCCTCTCCAGCCTCTTGACATCTATTTTGAATCAAATAAGCCATCTAGAGAATTCCTTCATTTCTCCATGTGCTTATGCGTGTGTTCAGGGACATAATGGTACAGCCTCACTTGCCCCTCCCCCATGCCTCCTAGAGTCTTTTGAGGCTCCTGTAAGTGGCTGGGTGGAGGTTCTGTGATGTCACTGGTATCAAAGAAGAAATAAGACACAAAAGGCACACTGGATGTAGACTTTGTGGGCCTGTGCTTTGGGGTCTATGATAGACTTCAGGGGTTCTGTGCATTTGAGTGGGGAAAAACTCATCCTGAATTTCTTCTTCTTCTTCTTCTTCTTCTTCTTCTTCTTCTTCTTCTTCTTCTCCTTCTCCTTCTCCTTCTCCTTCTCCTTCTCCTTCTCCTTCTCCTTCTCCTTCTCCTTCTCCTTCTCCTTCTCCTCCTCCTCTTCCTCCTCCTCTTCCTCCTCCTCCTCCTCCTTCTTCTCCTCTTCTTCCTCCTCCTCCTTCTCTTCCTCCTCCTCCTCTTCCTCCTCTTCCTCCTCCTCTTTCTCTCTCTTTCATCCTTTCTTTCATTGTTGTTGTTTGATTTTGTTTTGTTTTTCTCTCTCTTTTGTGCACAGAATCCACAGACTTATAAGTGGTGCTTGGGGCTTCATCAATGGAAAAGAGGTATTTTCATATCACATTAGTACAGCGGCAGATACCTCAAAATATTGTTTATGCTCATCACCAGTTTGAAATTATGGTAGTTATTAGACCTGCTGCGAGAGCTTGTTGCTCACCACGTTAATAAAAGATCACATGAGTTGCTATATATTTGGTTCTAAAAATGCAAATTACTACGGGTTTTTAAAACACCGTTTGATAGCCGCATTTCAGTGTAATTGCTCCTCCGTATAACTCCATGGATTTTCTTTCCTCTCCTCCTCTCTGTCCTGTTACCAGGCCCCATGCCTTCCTGCAGCAATTCCTTCCCAACTCACTAGCCCGGCAGAGATTGACACTCACACTGAAGAGGTGATGCTTAGGATACCTGAGACTCAGGAGAGACTGAGGGTGCTAACACATCCCCAGAGGCTGGGAGAGGAAAGACAGGATAGCGGCTGAACACAGTGACTCATGCTTGTAATCACAGCATTCTGAAAGGCCGGGCAGGAGATGCTGTGAGTTCTGGGTCAGACTGGGCTATAAAGAGACTCTCCAGATCAGTCTGGGCTACACAATGAGAGCCTGTCTGAAAAGAAACACACACACACACACACACACACACACACACGACTAATATCATTCCCAGTGTCCTTTCTGCTCTGCCTCCTGGTTATGGTTTGAGGTATGAGCTCTCAGCTGTTCCTGTCACCCTGCCTTGACCCCGCCATGCTGAACTCTAACCCTCTGGAACTGTCAGCCCAAATAAACTCTTTTATAAGTTGCCTCGGCCATGGGGTTTTATCTCAGCAATAGGCATGTAACATAAACATTCTCCTGTGAGCATGATACTATCCTGAGAGGTCAGGCATAGGCTCTGCCTGTATACATGGGTTTGCACTTGGCCTGGGAGACATTGGTTAGGCAAACAGCAGGCGATTAGTGATGGCTACAAACTAGTCAGTAACAATGAAAACTACTTCATATTGGGGCAATTGAGAAGTGACAGAGGCGTGTCATGTCCCACAGCAGTCTCAGTTGTCACTGGCCCTGAAGCCACCACTGTTGTGTGTTTCACCCTCTGATATTTTGTTCCATAACAAACTTCAAATTCAAAATTGGATTTCTTGGACCTGGGACCAGTAAGATGGCTCAGCGGGTAAAGGCGGTTGCCACGAAAGGCAGATGCCAAAGTGCAGTCCCTGGAACCCACATAAGGGTAGAAGGAGAGAACCCACTTTGCAAAATGGCCTTCTGCTGTTCATACACAGGAAGTGGTGTGTGTCCTTCATTTTACACACACACACACACACACACAATGCTGTGCTAGTAATGATAATGAAATAATAATGACAGTGGTAATAATACAAATTTCTTGAGTCCACAAGTTTTTGTTTTTATTTTGCGTGTCCGTATGCATGTATGCATGCATGTATGTATGTATGTATGTGTGTGCGTGCATGTGTATATAAATGGTGCATTTACAGAAATCAGAGGTCAGTTCTCTCCTTCTACTCTTTCAGTTCCGGAGATCAGACTCAAACCGCCCAGCTTGGTGACAAGCCCCTCTGCCCACTGAGCCATCTTACTGGCCCCACCGTGGAATTTTTAAAGAAATACATGCTTGGATTGTATTCCTTTGTCCCTAGAAATCACAGACACGCTTGTTTCCACAACATGCACCGTTTATACACACACACACACACACACACACACACACACACACACACACAGGCACGCAAAATAAAAACAAACACTGTAATGATAAAACAAAACCTACTGAGCTATATGGGAACCATTGTGAATCCAAGAAATCTGTATTATTACCACTGTCATGACTTGTGGGGTAGCGAGTACTCAGTCCCAGTCTCCACACTCCTGCCCTCTAGGGCTCTGTGCTGCTGGTGCTCAGAGTGTTTGCACAGGATTCGAAAAGCCACTTTAAAATAAGAGAAAGTAGAGGAGGGGGAGGGGGAGGCAGAAGAAGAGGAGGAAGGGGAGGAGGGGGAGGAAGAGGAGGAGGGGAAAGGAGGGGTGCTGCAAGGCAAAGAGGTGGCAAACCACTTTCTGCAGCAGTACCAGAAAAGAGTGTTTCTTCCTGTCTATTTGTATTGATAATTGAGCATTTTCTGTTCACTCACCCGGTACAGCCTGTTTTCAGAGACATTCTGCATGCTCTGGAGGGACCTGAGTAAGCCTGCAGCAGGTGGAGAAATTGCACAATTAAGACTGGTCATGTAAGTCTTCCTACATAGAAGGTGCAGGACTCACCCTGGAGGCACTGGGTACTTCTCTGAGGTGGGCCTGAATAGGCTTGCTTTCACTTCTAATAAAACCAAAGAGTTCTTTGATTTTGTTTGTAATCAATGGTACTTGTGGAATAGAATTCCTGTGCTCCTGAAGGTCAGCCTCATTCAAGGTCATAGTCCCCGAGGATGAAGGGCAATAGCTATCATTTACTTAGCACATACTAAGCTCTAGTTCCTAGCGTGGGTCTTATGTGGCTTACCCTCATTTAGTTGTAGAAGCCCCCAGGAAGTGTGCCTCAGCTTCCTAATGAGATCCTGAGCATTAAAGGAAGGTGATAGCTCATTGTGGTAGCATATTGTGTAGCCAAGGAGCAGAGGTCGGAAATCACAAAGTCTGGCCCTAGCTTTTGCTCCTAGAGCCACAGTGTTCAAGGAGGGAACACCCCAACATTCAATGTCATGGGAAAGCCTTTGGGTTTTGTCAGAATTTTATAAATCAAAGCAGACATCTGTCTATCTGTCTGTCTGTCTGTCTGTCTGTCTGCATAGGTAGATAGTAGATGGATGGACAGATGGATGGATAGATAGACAGGTAGACAGACAGATGGATGGACAGATGGATGGATAGACAGACAGACAGACAGACAGACAGATGAGATTAGCTAGAGTTATCTTATACAAGAAAAAATGGTCCTCCCCAAATCCACAGATTGCCAAGTAAAAATCCCATTGCCATGTGAGAACTAAGTCCCCTTGAGGTGTTGGTCAGAGATGCCTTGAAGACTCCCACTGTTCTTGTCTGTCTCCAAGAACTCAACAATAAGACTCTGGTGCTGAAGACAGTACACACTTTGGTCATACGATATTGAGAAACCAAGTGTGTGCTGGCTGGGGAACTTCCTCCATGCTGGCTAGCTCTCACGGTACCAGAAGGTGCTATGTAGGTGGATGAAGTCAGGGGAGTTATCAATAGCATTGCCCAGCTGTTAATTCCGTGAACAGCAATAATGACAGATGTGGCGAGATACATGGCTGCAGGCACACTAGTGGCATGGACGTTACAGGAGTAACCAACCACCTTTTGATTGGATTTCAGGTCTATTCTGCAGGAGAGAAATTATGCCTAGGACTGAATATCTGGCCCATGGTTGAGGTCATAGGTCCAAGGGGTGAACTAAGTATTATTATTAATTATTATTATTGTTATTATTAACGAGAATAGCGTCAAATTACCCTCTGAATTCATATCTCACTTGGTCAATCTGCAGACAATGAGTGTTAATGGAGTGCTTGGCCACAAATGGCACATCAGTAACAAACACACACACACACACACACACACACACACACACACACACACACACACGAGAGAGAGAGAGAGAGAGAGAGAGAGAGAGAGAGAGAGGTGGGGGGAGGGAAAGGGAGAGAGAGAGAGAGTGTACCAGAGGTTAGGGAGAACCAGAGTGAGACAATGTCTTCCTGTAGTCATGAACTCGCAGCAGCCCTGCACAATACCATCAGAAGGCCAGTCAACATTCCATCATAGTGGGGGGAGCTCGAACCCCATCCCTATCCAAGGAGCTCTGTCCAGCAGATGGCTTTTAAGTGAGGGAGTTTGTTTTCTTTACAGGAGTGGCCCATATAGATCAAACATGCTTTATGAATTGTCCCGTACCCTGGAGTGTATGAGCAGCATAAACAGGAATGGATGAGTTACTAAAAAAAAAATCAAATACAGACATAAAATTGGGAAGGAGTGGGAAGTAGATCTAGGAGGGCTTAGATGCAGGAGTGGGGATGAACACAATCTAAATAAGGGTATGAAATTCTCAGAGAATTAATAAAATATTAGCAAAAATATGAGAAAAGAAAACTGAAGAAAACGGATGGCCCCTGTGCACAGGTCAGGCAGGTCCATGCTGGGCCAGAGCTTTGCCTGTGTATCATCTGTAGCAACTCTCATTTTATAAGGGGGAAGATCAAGACCTACAGCAGCCGAGGATCAGGGCCACTGTGAGACTCAGCCTCCCATTCCCAACCCAACTTCCTGTATCGCCCATCGTTTTCCAAGCTGTTCACGGTGTGGGCTCGGAGGCAGGTAAAGACTGATGGGGAGAGACATCCAAACGCTAGGCTAAGAGTCTGCTCCTCCAGGAAGCCTATAGGGATTAGCCTGCTTAGGTTTTAATGCTGCCTTGAAGCCAGGGAGGACATGTTCTATTTTAATTTGTTTTATTCTTTATTTAATGGAGGTAGGATCTCCCGCCATAGATCTTGCTGGCCTGCATCTCATTATGTAAGCCCACCTAGCCTTGGACTTGTTGTAATCCTCCTGCCTCAGTCCTCCAAACTCTGGCGTATGCTTGAGCCACCACACTTTATTTATTTATTTATTTATTTATTTATTTATTTATTTATTACTTGTTGTTCTTACAGAGGGCCTGGATTTAATTCCCAGCATCCACATGGTGATTTACAGTCACCCATAACAGGAGCCTTGATGCCTTCTGACCTCTTTATGCACCGGGTACTCACGTGATGCAAAGACATATAGCTACGGACAAAGCACTCATGCCCATAAAATAAAAGAAACCTTTAGAACAAGAAGGTAATCTCACTGCTGCCTGGGCTGGTCTTGGACTTAGAGGCTCAGGTGATCCCCCGCCCGCCCCCCCCCCCCGCCTCAACCCGAGCAACTGGGAGAGGAAGGCACGCTATCACCCTCAGCTCATAGCAGACTCTTGAGTTGTTGACTGATACCTGTGAAGCAGCAATAGAATGGGGCCACAGGTTTTAACATAACCTTTTAAAAAGCAGGCATGGGAACTTGACGTGTAGCCCAATGGGTAGAGTGCTTGCCTCACATGCTCCAGGCCCTAGGTTTGATCCCTGGCACCGCATGTATACACAGGGGTGGTGGGTCATGCCTTTAAGCTTAGGATAGTAGAGGCAGGGGGAGTAGAAGTTTCAAGACATCCTTGGTTACATAGTGAGTTGGGGGCTAGCCTTAGCTACATGAGACCCTGACTCAGCAAAATGACTCAAAACTCCTCCTATCCATCCCTTTGGTCCTGGGGATGGCCTGGTCTCTGCCACCTGCCTCTTGTTCCTCACTCATTTCTTTCCCTGCCTCCTCCCATTTGCGCTGGAAGCTGGAAGGGAACCCAGTTCCCCAGCTGCCTCCTGGCTGCTGTGCTCCAGAGCACAGTATTTAAATCCTGTTAAATAACCTGTTTTCATGGGCAATCCCAGCCAGGTTAGTAAATTCCCTGCACGCTCACTCGTTAGATAAAACCAACGTCCTGGGTCCCCAGAAAATTGGCCATTGTCCTGTAATGGTGGAATTGAATTGAGCAAATGGTTGCACTTAAAAAAAAAGATAGAAAGAAAAAGAGAAAAAAAAGAAAGAAAAAAGAAAAGTCGTTTCCATTCAGACAGAAACAAAAGTCCAAACCTTCTGCTCTGGAAATTTCCAGTTCTCAGCCCATTTCTCTGCAGGTATAAAGGAGAAAATAAACACCCTTGAAAGGCAAGTGAGTAATTCCAACCAGCGTTTGGGGGGCTCCTGCTAGCAGCTGGCTCTGCGGTGTTATTTTTAATTGGTCACCAAGGCCAGAGTTGGGTGAGGTGGAGCCTGAGCTCCGGGATTCCAAAACTGCAACTTGTCGACTTTGTGTGTGGTGGACACTGATAGAGCTTCTTGACAAGATTCTGGTGGACAGACAATCCTGGGGATGGGGGTGAGAACTGCTCGTACTTTCTATAAGTAGGTGTCTATGGTCCCAATCATCATTAGTAATAGCAGCAATAATACCATGCCTTTTTTAGGTGCCACTGTGTGCACTGCCCCATTTCAAAGGATTATGGAAGGAGGCTGGAGAGCCATAGCTACGTGGATACTGCTGAATTCAGTGGCTTCGTGGCTTTTAAGAAAGGCTCATATATCTAGAAAGCCAGTGCACTAGATGACCTGCATATGCCACGGGGCTTTGTTATACCTAGCTAGGTCACCTAAATGGCATCTTCTTCCCCCATTAGCCCTGAAAGTGGTAGGTGAATCAGTCACCTACCACTATATAACAAACAGCCCCAAACTTAGTGGATTAAAGTAGCCATTTACCAACTGTGACACTGTGGGCAGCTGATTTAGCATGGGCTCAGCTGGTCTGGAACATTCTACCAAGCCAAGCTGAGTTCATCCATACGCCTGCTGGGAGGTTGAGACACTAGGCTGGAGGATGGCCTGTCCTTTGTTAGCAGAATGACTAGGTGTCATGTGACTTGTGAACAAATATCTGTTCACCTCAGATAGGACATCAGTGATAGACTGAAGAAATGATTCCTATCCACATCCAGCTTGGTGAAGCTGTGGGGTTATTGGGGTTCGTTAGTGGAATATGGGTGACCCAAACATGGCTGCATCACCCAAAAGCCCACACAGCATGAGTGGCCATTCATGAAAGCTGCTTCCCTGGAACTCCTTGTGGAACTTGCAGGCTGCTCAGCTAACTGCAGAGTCACTTCAACAATTGTTCGCTCTTCCTGTAACCTAGTGTGAGAAGGGACCTTGTCAGTTTTGTGACTTTCTGAGCTTCCTGAGCCTCAGGAGCCTCTTTCCTCCCTCCAGGAAGGAATGTGCCAATTTGGAGGCAATTGGTGGGTATCATTGGGGCTTTCTGGGATATGGTCTGGTCATCCATGGGCTGATTCAAATTTTTCCCCAGGTCATGTCAGAGTTTGGCTGTAAGAATGGAAGCTGCTGCTTCTTCTTCTCTTCTTCTTCTTCTTCTTCTTCTTCTTCTTCTTCTTCTTCTTCTTCTTCTTCTTCTCCTTCTCCTCCTTCTCCTTCTCCTTCTCCTCCTCCTCCTCCTCCTCCTCCTCCTCCTCCTCCCCCTCCCCCTCCTCCCCCTCCTCCCCCTCCTCCCCCCTCCTCCTCCTCCCCCTCCTCCTCTTCCTCCTCCCCTCCCTCTCCCTCCCCTTCCCTCTCCCCCTTCTCTTCCTCCTCCTCTTCCTCCTCTTCCTCCTCTTCCTCCTCTT
>NW_021620226.1:317517-365402 GCF_004785775.1 Grammomys surdaster | reverse complement strand
CCCCCTCCTCCCCCTTTTCCTCCTCCCCCTCCTCCTCCTCCTCTTCTTTCTTTTCCTCCTCTTCCTCCTCCTTCTCCTTCTTAGATTTATTTTATGTATGTAAGTACATTGTTGCTCTCTTCAGACACACCAGAAGAGGGCATCGGATCCCATTACAGATGATTGTGAGCCACCATGTAGTTGCTGAGAATTGAACGCCGGACCTCTGGTAGAGCAGCCAGTTCTCTTAACCACTGAGTCATCTCTCCAGCTCCCAAATGGAAGCTTCTTAATGAGTGGATAATGGACATGCATTTACACAATGGGATAGTCAGCTGCTTAGGACACATGAAATCTGTAGGTAAAAGGACAGTTAGAAACATCACCCTTGCTGAGGATTGTTTCTGACCCAGGAGACAAGCATTGCATGTTTCCTCTCATATGTAGATCTAACTTTTAAGCTTTTGATATGTGTATTTTGCTTAGAATATCTACGGAGGTAGATATTAGGTGTTTCATAAGGGACCGGAGGGGAGGAAGGGATCTTTCAAAGAAAGGGAAATAGACTATGGTATTATAAAGGGATAAAGGGGAAATTAGAACAGAGGGTTAAATGAGGAGGGGCGGGGGAGGATACCATCAGAGACAACTAACACTAAACGCCTTCTGAAGAGCCATGTGGAAACTTACCACCATAAAAGCGTCTTAAAATACATACGCATATGAAAAGAATTTAAATGGAGTTTCCATATAACAGAGGAAACAATGTCTCCTATTATAGATACCAAATACCACCAAAAAAATTTCCAGTACCAGGAATGGGTCATACCTTGTTGAGTTGTTGGCCAAAGGGGTTCCATAGACCACCCTCCCAAACACTGCAGGCTATAGTCAGTCAGTGCTGTTGGTGACCCTCCATGACCTGACAGTAAGGCCCTGTTGCTGAAGACATCGCATACTTACGAAATCAGACATGGAAGAGTTAACGTTGGCGCTCAACTAGAAGGTTCAACCGTACGGACTAGCCAACATAGCGCTGGTAGATACTATACATGCTGTCAGAGGAGAAAAGTAGTTGTCAATCAACCTTACCCAGCTGTGACCCCTGTGACCTATAACAGCGGCACAGATGCTATAGAAGCAACCAACCGCTTTTTGACTGGATAAGAAGGTGCAGTGCATAAGCTGAAGCCAACGCCTGACATGCTTAATGAGGCCAAGATTCTGAGGTCAGGTAAGTCAATGGGCCCTAGAAAAAACTACCACAATTAGTCTTTAGAACATAGGAATAGGGGCTGGAGAGATGGCTCATCGGTTAAGAACACTGACTACTCTTCCAGAGGACCTGAGTTCAATTCCCAGCAACCACATGGTGACTCACAACCATCTGTAATGAGATCCAATACCCTCTTCTGGTGTGTCTGAAGACAGTGACAGTGTACTCATAGAAATAAAATAAATAAGTCTTAAAAAAAAAAAAGAACATAGGAATAAAATGCCTACCAATGACACATTGCTGTCTTCATAGATCAGTGTACCGCTCAACTGTCATCAGAGAAACTTCTTCTTGTAGTAATTCGTAATTAACACAGAGACACACAAAACTGGACAACATACAAACAGTGAGAGACTTTGGAGGACTTGACCCCAAATAGTTGTCTTTAATCAAACCCCTCCCTGAGCCTAGATCTATGAGGAAGAGAAGACAGAAGTAAGAGCCTGAGGTGACTCCAACGAAACACTGTGTTCCAGACACACAAGGTTGATGCTCATGTGACCTCACAAAGACTGTGACAGTACGCACAAGACCTTTATATTATAACCAGACAAAATCCCAGCACGGAGAAGTGGACATAAAATCCTACCCCTCACTAAGAAGCTATTTGTAATTAATACCTCATAGGAGAGGGGAAAGTCTGTTTTCTCCAAGGGAATGCAACCACATGCCTGAGCAGGCCTCTTGCTCAGGAGTAAGTTAGCCAACACAGAATGGACTTCATAATTTTGTGTGTGTGTCTTTTGTTGTTGTTATGGTTTTGGTGATTTTCTATATTTTGTGTGGGTTTTGGGAGGTCTTATTTTTGTTTTTGTTTCCTTATTAGGGGAGAGAATGGACATGAAGTTAAGTGGTAGGGAGGTGTGGAGGACCTGGGAGGACATTGGGGTGAAACAGGATATGATGAAAATATACTGTGTGAAAACATTTTTAAAGGGAATGGAAACTCCCAGTTCTTCTTTGGAACGGACATATGCCATTGGTCATAGCAAGATAAAGGTCAGTTCTGATTCAGGAGCAGTGTCACAGGTTCAGAAGTGTATTGTCCCCCTCCCCACTATTCATGACCATCCAAATCCCACAGAATGTGACTTGATTTGGAAATAGGGTCTCTGAAGATGGACTGGAATCTGCAGTTAGTGGTCCTAGACTTTGGATAAGGCCTAACGATAACATCTTCCCTTACAGGAAGGGAAGACAGAGATCGGGAGATGCAGAGTGTGGGTTTGAAGTGATACAGCCAGAGCCAAGGAGTGCCAAAGATGGCAGCTGCCTTCCGAAGCTGTAAGAGAGGAATGTGATGGGGTCCCCACTGGAGCCTCATGGCCCCAATGACATTTGACTTTGGACTTGGCTTACCTGAGCTTCTAGGTCTGTGGCAGTTCTGAGACACTCAGACAGGGGGACACAGACTCCACCTCTTAGGATCGGGGGAGAGACCAGGAAGGTGGGCTGGAGGAGAGCTGTATTTGCCATCTTGCACCTTGTTTTTTTTTTTTTCCTCAGCTCCCAATCCACTATTGGCATTTACCTTCAAATCAAAGAGCAGCCATCAGATGCCAGACATGGGCCTGCCACAGCCCGCTGGTTCTATTTCAGCACAGGTTCCTGAGAGAGCTCGCACGAGGTGTCGCTGTCGCTCTCACAGCTACCTCCCTTGCAACAGCCTTTCCTCACCACATATTCCTCACGGCATCCGGCTGGACTTAGGCCATGTCAGCTCTGTCTGAGCAGAGCCTAGGGAGGCAGGATGGCTAAGAGACAGTGTTGGGTGTAGCCTGAGCTCCTGGGGGCGTCTTTCTCACGTTCAGTTCGAGTGGCCTGGGCTAAGCTGGACTCTTGCTCTCTCCAAATATCCAAGCCTGTCTCCAGTGCACAGGAGAGGGACTCTGAATTGCCAGGAAGACAGTTTGGAGAGACTGTGGGGCTTGCTCTTTTGGGAGACTGCAACACGGACTGATCAACCCAGGTCCTCAGAATCCCCACCAGACAACAGCGCTCCCCAACATAAAGGCGCCCAATGTGATGTCTGCATCTGGTCCTTAAGAGATGACAGTGTCGAGAAGTCACCTTCAACCACAGTGCTAAGTCCCTGGGACTCTAGGCAGAGCATAGCATAGCTCACAGGAAGGCTGTGTTGGGGAACTTTCCCACCAGTCTGGGAAATGCATTAAGTCACCAGCACCGACCACAGGGAACTTCTGGCTCATGAGATTCTGCCGCTGCAGCCTCCTCAGTAGCTGAGATCACCTGTAAGGCACCATACATCCCTGAGCACAGCTTACAAAGGCACCAAGGGAAATGGTGGAGTGGAGAGGGGAATAGAAACAGGAAGTGGGGGTGCTGGGGGAAGGAGGTGAAGAACGGACCAAAGAGTATCCTCCAGTTCGTGTTGGTTTGGAACACCAGAACAGGATCTTTTGTGGAAACAGAGCCTCCACTCTCATGCTTGGTGAATGTGCAGTTATGCTAAAGTAGATTGATACCCGAACCCGATAGCTAATACCACAGGCCTCGTAAGAAGAGAAGAAACCAGCTATGCAAGCCCAGAGTGAGCCCACACATAGCAGAAGCAGAAACGGAGGTAATATATCAAGGCGAACCGACCCCTGTTCCAGAACCTTCAGAGGAATGTTGCCCTGCCTGCACCATCACTTCAGCCTAGAGCCTCCAGGGCTCTGAGAGAATCACACGCAGGCACTAGAAGGTTCTAGGCTGTGACACCTTGTTACAGAGACCACAGGAGACTCAGATGACGTCATGCAGCAGGTGGGGTGGGGTAGAAGATGTGGCAGACTGTCTGCTGTGACTGTTTTGCCTCCTTCCTCTCTTTTGCCCCTGCCCCCACCCCCTTTTCCTGGCTGTCCTGGAACTCACTCTGTAGATCAGTCTGGCCTTGAACTCACAGAGATCCACCTGCCTGTCTCCCAAATAGTAAGACTAAAGGTGTGTGGTGTGTATACCACACTCAGTTTGATGTAATGTTTTCATGAGGAACTTCAAACCATGATCTTTTCTCCCCTTTCTTTGAAGAGCCTTCAGTGACTTTTCATTGTTGTTAGAATAAGATACAAAGTATCACAGTGTCTCACAAGACCCTGCTGCTGGATTCCAGCCCCATCTAGACATCTCTGTATTGGCTAGGCTGCCACCCCCAACATCTTTTCTGCTGCCCCATAACTTTCTTTCAACTGCTTCTGTACCCATCTTCAGATGGTTAGATATGGAGTCGCTATAGAGGACATTCATGTCTGCTCTTAGGAAGTGAAAGCAGTATGTTGCGGTAATTATTTAAACCTATGGCACCGGTTCTGGCTTGTAGTTACGAAGCCACCATGTTCCCGTCTAGGCTAAGCCTTAGGTAATGAGTATTGGTGTGTTCTCACTGCTGCTGTGGCTCAGGCCGCCGGCTCAGGTGGCCAGAGACACTGGCCCTGCCACCCACAAGATGCTGGCATGGGAGATGCCTTTGCCAATCTTCCAAGCTGTCTCCACATGTTTGGGCTGAGCCCAGACCGTCCTGCCATCCATGCGGTACCCGGTAGAAGTGAGACTCTGATGTTTAAAGATTAACCAAAGGCTTTATATGTTTGATAATGCTCAATTAACCAGATGCTCACACAATTAGAGGTGTTTCCCAATATCTAACCTAGGTATAAGTTGTTACCCAGGACTGCTCCCGATACATGTATGGTTCTCCATTGCTCCTACATCTCCCCTCTCCAGCTCCTCCTCTTCCTTCTCCCCTTCCTCTCCTTACTCCTCCTCTTCCTCTCCTTACTCGTCCCACCTTAGCTCCTCCCAACTTTCGGGGAAAATATGCCATTACAGCAGTATCTCTATAACACCTTGCACATGGATGTTTATAGCATCATTGCTTGGAATAGCACCAAAACAGGCATAAAACAAATCTCTACCAGGTGGATATGGAACACGTGGTCTGACCCTCTCACCCAGTAGAAGAGAATATTATTTAGCTAGGAAAAGGAATAAAGTTCTGTCGTTTGTTGAAACATGAGCCAAACAAGATAAGAGAAGGGATGCCCAAACAGAAGACCCCCCGAGAGTCTGTCATTCTGTCATCATTCTGTCCAGAACCTGAAACTCCTCTGTAACAAGTTGATGAGTAAATGCCTGCAGATTGGAAAGGGGCAAGGGTGTGTAGGAGTATGGAGTCTCTTTTTCAGCTGGTGAAAATGCCCTATACTGACAACATTAATAGCGTATTGTGATGGCTATTCCTGGTTGTCAACTGACTACATCTGGAACGAACTACAATCCAGAATAGGAGGGCTCACCTGTGATCCAGGTCTTGAGGCTGGAAGACACAGGTTTCTGACCTGGATCTTGACATGAAGATCTTGAGGCACAGTGTCCATGAAAAGCTTAGGCCAAAGCACTGCCTTTTATCCCAGGAGACTAAGGCAAGCAGATCTCTGAGTTCAAGGCCAGCCTGGGACAAATCAAGTTCCAAAATTAGGCATGGTGGTACACACCTTTAATATGGGCCACAGAGGCTCTCACCTCACTGTTAGTGAACTGGTTGGGATGGTGAAAGCTCCAGAAACAGCTCTAATGTCACACAAAGGTCATTGGAAGAAGGAAGATTCACTCTTCTTGGACTGCTTGCATTTATTTGCCAGCACATCTGTTGGAACCTGCTTCTATAGCTGAGACAACCAGCCTCGTGGGACTGAGCAACTACTAGATTCTTGAACTTCCCATCCACAGCTGCCCATTGTTGGGTTGGTAGGACTACAGACTCTAAGTCCTTACAACAAATTCCCTTAACACAGAGGCATTCCATAAATTCTGTGACTCTAAAGAATCTCAAGTATGCATGTACGCTCATGGGGCATACTAGCAACCACTGAGCTACCCACACTGAATGGCTGAGTTCTTGTACATAATTCATATCCTAAGCAAGCTGTTCTAAACACAGAGAGACTGTAAAGGAGGGGAGGCAGAGAGGGAGATACAGAGCCTGCTGAGGGGAAATGGTGGGCGGCCCCTAGAATAGACAGCAAGAAGGGAAAAGAGCAGCTAGCTATTGGCTGGAGGCAGTGTAAGCAAACGGATGGAGAGACCAACAAAATGGGAACTGTCCAGCCAGGGGGATCCTACTCTTACTTAAAAAACATTAAGCTAGGCTGGGAAGATGCATGAGTGGATAAAGTGCTTGCTGTGTCATCTTGGGGACCAGAGTTAGGATTTCCAGCACCTGTGTAGATGCTGGTGTGAGTGGATATGGTAACCTGTAATTCCAGCAATCAGATCGGGGAGACAGGGAGGGCATTCCCAGAACAAACTGGTTAGCTAGACTAGCCAAATTGGCACACTCTGGGTTCTAATGAGAGACTCTGTCTCAATAGGTAAGGCAGAGAGTGATCAAGGAAGACATACATCAATGTCTGGGCCTTCACACACTGGCACACACATGTGTGTCCACACATTACAAAAACCACAGGCATATGCATGCACACCACACACACACCAACACGCAAAGCCATCATGCCAAGTAAAGTAAGTCAGGGACAAGGATTGGTCGTCATGAGCCCACTTGTACAAAGCTTCTAGAACAAACAAGTTCACGGAGCAGGAGTGCAGACCTTCCCGGAAACTGGATGGGAGGGAAGATCAAGAAGCTCTCACCTTGTTGTTAGTGATTTGGTTGGGATGATGAATGTTCCAGAAACAGCTCCCACATCACACTGTCTGAATGTCCTCAAAGCCATCAGACAGAACACTCCACAGCTGCCGCTGAAGCGGTAAATTATGTGAGATGTGTGTTTGTTTCCTCATGACGAAAACAGAGGCGTGGAGTCTGTGAGGGTTGGGCACAGATCAGACTTCAGAGATGTGAGGTTTGGGGTCAAGGGCAGCAGTGCACAAGGTCAGCAATGGTTTCATATAACAAGGTACAGATGACCCGACTCTACAGTGTGGAGGGCCAGACAGAGTGCTGAGTTCTAAAGGTGCCACTCACAGGATAGGAGAGACACTCACAGGATGTTTCTCCTGGCATGCTGAGTGCATCCTCATAAATGCCCAACTGAGGCTTTCCAGAGCCTCTCTTCCCTTGCACGATGCCTGGGAAACCCCAAACTTGGGAAAGGCTGGACACTTGAGGGACAGAGGAGAGGTGAGGCTAGAGATTTGGTTCTGGGGAAGGTAAGCTGGGATCCACTCCTGGATGTCACCAGATGCCCTCTGTGTCTTAGGTAAGGGTTGTCTTCCCAGTGCAGAAGGCAGCTGAGGTCACCAAGTGTCCTTGTGGCACGTGAACACCTGCAGGTGAGATAGAGCCAGCACATGGCAGCTTCACCTCCTTTGCTGTTTTAAACAGGAAGTTCACTGAGCTGCCATTTCTAAGTCTAGACCCCACCCACTCAAAGCATCTGGCCCGGTTGCTATTGGTGTGTTTCAGTGAATAACTATCACCCTCATGAATTTTAGACCATTTTCATCTTCCAAGACCTCTGCACTCCTCAGACATCACGAATAGCAAAGGTGACAGTGTAGGACTCCCCTCCTTGGCAGCTAGCACCTTTGGTGACAGTTTCATGCTATGCTGTGTCTCCTTTCTCCTGGCTCAGACTCTAAGTGACTGTCAACTCTCCCAAATGGAGCACTATCTGTTCCTTGCATGGGGTGAGGGTCACTGTAGCTGTCTTCAGATAAAAGATCACGAGAAAGGGGGTGAGAAGGCAGGCTCTGGAGGCTACTGGCTCTGCTGAACATGTCCAGAAAACTAAAGGCTTTTCTGTTGCTTCCTTCTCATAACTGTATTGTGCTTAGAAACCTCCCAGCACATTGACCCTGGGTTCCTCCCAGAAAAGACTGAAGCAGGGAGCACCCCATGTCTCTGTCCTACCTTCCCCCTCATTTCCTGGCTCCTCAGTGACTTTCTTCTCCGAGAAGGCAAGGAGCTGCCTGTCCCTCTCCATTCCAGCAGGCTCTGCCCTCTATATGTCTGGCCTGAGGTCCTAGGAGGAGCTGGAGGATCATCAAAGGCAAAAAACAGCTTGCCCTCAGAAGACTGAACTCCCTGAAGGCTCCGGGAACAGATCATGGGGTTGGGGTCAGGGGACAGACAACACTTGGGCATCCCACAGTGCCCCCTGCCTCAGAAGTGTACCCGTTTGTTTTCATACACCGCTCCTTGATATTTAAAAATTTTAATCACCCTTTTAAGAGGCTGGGCATTTCTGTTTGCCCTGTCTCTCTACCCCCAAACAAGGTAGCTAGCTGGTTGGGGGAAGGAGGGTGTTAGTATTCCATGGGTCTCCGGAACTAAAATTGAAGACCCCTCCCTGGTTGGGGGGGGGCAGCACAGGCAATTCTTTACAGACAGGTAGCCCTGGGCTTAATTAAATTCTAACACAGAGAAAGAAGGCTCGAAGCTTTTAAAAGAGGAAATGTTTAGATATTTATACCCCAGAGGTCTGCCAAGGGGTAGTTCAGGGCCCAGATTCCTTGAAAAGAGTCAAATGTAGCCTTCTCCACCTCTTCTGAGTATTCCTCTTACCTCCTCTTTGTACTTCCTGCATCCCTGGGGGAGGCGGGAGAGGAACACAACCAGGCTCTGAAGTTGGAGAACTCAAGCTTCGATTCCATCCATCCATGCTGTGTGACCACTCTAGGCAAACTCATTTTATCATTTGTGAAACAAAAGCTTATAAAAGCTATCTTGGCAATAGAAAGATGGAAGTGCAGCGTTTGCAGGCCACCTGATAGTGCTAAAACAGGAATCCTCTTATGGTTTTCCTAACCAACCAGGAGCAAATACCTGATACCCTGCCTTCCCTCCTCCCCCAACCCAGGGCAAGGTGTACCGGCCATCAGCACTGCCTTCCCAACCTGATAGGACAGGGAGATGTGGAGGGCAGGCCAAGAGTCTGCTAAGGGCCCACCCGGGTGAGAAGACAGCCCCTTCAGGCCTTCAGATCATTAAAACCAGAGCTGGGCCCCTGTGGAGACAGAGCCTCACAACAGGCTTCAAAGGTAGCAGAATTCCCAGATGTTTGTGCTCTGGCTCTGCGGGTAGCCTTTAAGTCCCCCTCCTCACAGCACCCCTCCCCCAAAGAGCAAACGTGGTTATAGGCGAGGCCAAGAAAGCCACGCCCTGCTCCTCCCAAAAAATGATCTCTTGAAGTTCATAGGAGGTTCCACATCCGTTTATCTGTCTCCATGGTGGCCGTACTCATTCCAATGGGGTTAAAAGTACTGGAGGCTGAAGCGGGGAGCCACTTTCTGTAGGGAAGGGGAGAACTGGGCCTCGAGATCTGGGCACCAACTGTGGGGAGCTTGGGATAAAGGCATGGGGGTACTCTCCTGCAAGGAAGGACCCTGCAATTGAAGGCTGTGGCTCGAAGCGGCATTTCCTCTCTGCTTGTGGGAGGTCTGAAGGAACACCCTGTCTAGTGTGCGGCGAGATGATTGCCAACCCTCTGCTCCATGTAGAGCCAGTCTTACAGAGGGAACCTTCCAGAGAGAGCCAAGTTGGACCAAAGAAACTGTGATCTACAAAACTCCACACCTCTGCCCCACTGGCCCCCACACCCACCAGCACCTTTACTTGCAAGAAAACCGTCAAGTGTCACCTCCCCTGAGAAGGCTTCCGGGAACTCTTTCCCAGAGGAAAGAGTTCATTGGTGTGGTGCCTGTCTCCCTAGCCATTTTTCTTTGAGCTCCTTGGGGATAGAGTTTTGTCTGCTTTGTCCCTGTGTCTTTAGTTACTGGATTTTGCTAGGGATGGGACTTAGCCATAAAGACCCGGACCCACAGCTTCTGGGCATCCCGGCTCACTCTCAGAGGTTCGGAATCGCTTTTTGCACCCTGTGCACCACGCAGGCCATTTACTGAGGAAAGTGAAGGGATAATTTCCTGACCTTAATATGCAAGCTGAGATTTTCTCAGCGGTTAATGATCAAAGTTCTGCTTCTGCCTCCTTAGCCCCAGGACGGGGAGGCCGCCGGGCTTAGTAAAATGGCTTTAGACATCATCTCAGCCTGGACCTCCGTAATTAAATTTTACATGTTAATCTGAAAGGAGTCGTTTTGAAGGGCTTCCCGTGAGCCCAGCAGGCCTAATTTAGTGAAGCCAGGGCCAGGAAACAGAATGGCCGCCACCTGCAGGTCAGGCACAGGAAGTCAAATTATGCTAATGAGGGTGCTTGGCCTGCCTGAGAGGCATTGTGGGAGCAACATGTGTCCTGTTACTAGGTTATGATTTTTTTTGCTGGGTTGGCCTTGGTATCCCAGGATCATGTGCAGTGCCACCTGCAGGCCTACCCGGGATGGTGCAGGCTTATTGATGCCTTCCCTCCTCACTGTATTTCAGACAGCATCCTCAAATCTTGTCATTCCCGTGCCTCTAATAGAATTAACTATACTGAGGATTACGTTAGGATATGGTCACCATTGTCTCCTATTAAAGCTATTGTAGAACTTTCTTTGGCTGTATGCTGCTTCCTTCCTGAAGAAGCTCTTGGCCTGCTGTTATCAAACTTGGGGATCATAATCTGACCACAGGCCCAGCCGTCTATGCTCAATATGTCAATTAAAAGAGTCAAATTAATAGCGCAAAGTAGAAAAAGGAGATTTATTCAATGTGTCCATTTTGGGAAGAGAAAACAGATCCCCAAAACCCCTCAAGTTTGTCTTCAGGGTCTAGAAGTGAGATTAAAGTTTAAATATCGGGACAAGGATATGCATATCAGACCTGTCGTTGTCTGGGCTTCAGTCTCATCCTGTAAGGCAGTTTGACAAGTTGTTAGCAGAGCTGTGTGAAGTCTCTTTCCAGGTTTTCCCTCTGGCTAATGCTTTTTCCTTCTCCCAGCTTGAGATTTTTCCTCTCCCAGCTGGGGGAGGGGAGACCCATTTTTGGGGGGAGGGGGTTTGGGGACAAGTACATTGTTCAAACAGTCTGAAAGCCAGATGGAGAGAAGTGTCTGTTTGCATTATCTCTATTTCTGCTGGGCTCATTGTATTAGTGGCTTTCCGTTAGGGAGAGCAGAGGAAACTCGTTGTACCTTAACGGGCTTCTATGTGCAGCTTGGGGCTAGGGTCATCGATCTGGGGGTTCTGAGCTCTGCTCAAATGCCTTCACCTCACCCACTCACTGGGGACAGACTAGTTTTCAAGAAGTTCCTAATGGAAGGAGGGTGATCAGCCTGGGCGTGCCTGCCCAGGGACCTGCAGTACAGTAGCATGGAGAAGTAGACACATTCACAGAACAAAATGTGCTACGTGTTGTTATTTAGCAGATGAGGAACCCGAGGCCCAGGGAGCTTAAGGGGAGGAAGTCTGAAGGGAAGAGAAGGCTGAGGGATGATGCGTGGTGTGAGCATCTCAGAGACAGCATCAGCCTTCCATGCTTCTGTGATGGGTGGAAGGCATGGGTTAAGTGCCATGGTCCTGCCCACTCTGTAGAAATGACATGTCACAGGTGGCCTGCAGCTCTGGCTGAGATACCTTGCTGTGGGGGACATGTTGACTTTTAGGTTGGTCGTGGAATATACTCTTGCTCCCATAGAAAATGCCTATGAAGCCCAAATCTAATTAATGCCCATAGGAATCACCCCGAGGCCGGCAGTGTAGCCCTGTTGATAGAGTGCTTAGCTTGTATAATGTGTATAAGGACTTGGGTTTGACTCCCGGCATCACATAAGCTAGGCATGATGAGGCTCATTTGTAACCGCAGAAGTTCAAGGTCACCCTCATCTATATGGAGACAGGACAGCTTGGGCTAGATGAGACACTGTCTCAGAGAAAGTGTGTTGAACAAACTAGTTCACACTCAGAACCCCCAGACTTCAGGTGTGGAAGTCTGTGGATTCTTGGAGATCTGAGTGCAGCTAAACTGCTTGGTACTGATACGTAGATGGCCTGGATATGGGTGGCCAGGAACATCCTTGGAGGAAATATCCTCCTGGACCAGAGCATCCTTCAGAGCATCCTCCAAAAGCACACATCAGAAGGTAGAGGCTTTATTGAGTTTTTCATTATAAAAGATGCCTAGCGGCTGAGACATTCTGTCTTCCCAGACACTGGAATAGCAACATGCATTTGGGGACATAACAAAACAAAATGATTGCCATAAAGAAAAGTCTAACAGAGAATGGAAAACCGAATCCTGGTCTATGAGGTCTTAATGCCAGTTTATTCCCCACTCAATCCAAATAGATAAACAGTACCATGCAAGTCTGCAAGCTCGGGGCAGGAAGGGGCCAGCCACTGTGTAGTAGGGTTAACCTAGGCTGTGAGTGAACTCACCTGTTAGACTAGAGTAGAAAGAAAACTCTACTAAGTACATCAGACGGGGAGAGGTGGCTGGAAGTCAATTGTATACTCTGCAGTGTAGAACAATGGTTTGTGGGTTGTCCCCCGGTTAGAGTGCTTCTTTGTACACAGTTTTCTGACATGGAACTCACACTGTGCAAAGGAGGACAGTTGAGACTGGCCAGTGCACAGCTCTGAGAGGACGGTGTAAGTCGTTATGCTTGTCATTTCTAGTTGTACTATCTCTGGCATGCAAATCAGAGACACGCAAATCAGAGACATGCAAATCAAAGACATGAAAATCAAAGACATACAAATCAGATCCATCCCAGTGAAAGGATTGGGTCCTAGAGTTTGAGGACAACTACATGGCATGACGTCATTTCCTCCCATTAGCTCTTAGGAACTTCTGGACATGCCTCGCAGATGACCTAATAGAGAGTTGGCCTGCTGGGTCTTCTGGTTCCTTATTAACGGCCCCTCCTTCACAGCACCCACCTGTAGGTTCTAGGTGTATCGTCTCCTTGTTGCTACTGCGGCATAGACTCACCACGAGTGGCTGACTCATTGCCTGGACTGCCTAAATCTCCCTTCAGCCATGATGCACTGGCAGCAGGAACAAGCCAGCACAGTGTGCTTGCATGCATGTATCCCAGCAGTCAACAGTCATGTCCCTGAGCCCTGTGCTAGGTGCTGGGCATGGTAGACACTCAGCAGATAGGAAGCCTGGTTCCTCTCTCCCCCTTCATGCCCTCCATTGCTAGTGCTTCATGGCTACCCAGAAATCCCATATAGCACAAAATTATCGCACATCCAAAGACTCTTTCTCAGCCTTCCTTCTGGTTTCCACTGGAAGAGGCCACATTACTGAAGGTCATCCAGCTTCCTGTCCTTAACTTTTTCCCAAGAAAATGCAGTGTTGAATCTGGACATGGTGGCATGGGCCTGCAATGCCAGCATTCAGGAGGCTGAGGCTGGAGATTTGCAAGCTCTAGACCAGCCTGGGATATATAGCAAGAGTCTATCTTAAAGAAGGGAAGAGGGGGATGGAAGATGAGGGAGGGCTCTGCTGGCAGCTGGCCAAGACTATTCCCCATCAACTCCCTGTTTCCCTTTCTATAAGTCTCCACTTCCAGACACTCAGCGGTCCTTCTCAGTCCCTGTCCCCCTGCTGCCTCATTTCATCCTATTCTGTTCCCCGCTGGAGTCCTCAGTCCCATCTATCTTGTGGAAACTTTGTCTCCTTGTGCCCTAGTCTGTCTTGCTGGCTTCTTGGGGAACACAGAGGCTTGGCTCCGGAAACTGCCTGAAGGTGGGTTCAAGTGCCTACTCCGTGCTGGGGCTTTGTCACATCCTGTGGTGAGGGAGGGGAGGAGTTTTCCTGTGAAACCAAGCCCAACTTTTATCCATCTTGGCAAAGAAGATATTCTGAAGAGACAAGAGACATATGCCCTGCCCCCCAGGAATTTGGAATGTTCCCAGAGTCTCATTCTGGGAGAAGGAGATGGCTGAGGGTTAGCATAGCCAGAGGGGAAGTTTGCCTCCCAGGAAGAGATCTCACACATTCTGAAGACTAGTTTGACTGTCTTGCGGGACAGACTGGAGTGGATGTGTGATGGGCGGGACCACACCTTGACCAGGGTGGCTTAGCCATATGTACCTCTTGTCCTGTATTTAAACCTAAAACCTCATGTCAGGACTCCCAAGATGAATTTGGGAGAGTGGACACTAGACCACTTTGTTCTTCTCCCCAAGTGGCTACATTGAATAAATGTTCCTTTTCTGTTTCTCACTATGACTCTTCCGTCTAATTGGTCTATTGAGGACCAGTGCTGAACCTAGCTTGTTAGAGGCCAGGTAGGACCCTGACAGCTTTGCTCAATGAACCAGTTGCTTATTCTCACGCACCAGGGGCTCACTCACGCTGCCTTGCTCTGCTCCCAGTTAACCCTTGGCACCTTGCCATTTACCATCTTTTCAGGGTCCCTCCATTCTGCTTGTCTGCTCTGGATTGACCCACCGCGCCTGGCTGAAAACATTCGTTGTTTTCCAAAACAAACTGCTGCTAGTGTATGTTGAAGATCAGTGTATCCTTGATCGTTTTTGACCCGATAAGGAGACCAGGTGTACCAGAAAAGACAGGTATTGACTCAAATATGAAAACTGAATGATGAGCTGGGGGAAGCTAGGGAGATGGCTCACAAGGACCTGAGTCTGAATCCCTAACACCTGTGTAAGAATCTTGGCCTGCTTATACCTGCCTGTAACCCCAGCTCTGGATGGGTAAAGGCTAGAGGATTCTAAAAGCTCCCTGACCAGCTAGCCTAGCCCTAGCTTTGAGCTTCCTGATTAATTAAAGACTGGCTCAAACCAGTAATGCTGAGGGGAATAGAAGAAGGCACCAGACATCCTGCTCTGACCTCTCACTATGAACATGTGGGCTATACACCTGCACATTCATATGCATATATCACAGATCGAACACACACACACACAGTGATTGACACCACCAGAGACACCAGAGTGGATACAGTGCCAGCTCTGAGTGTCTCTGCCCAACACCCCTTCCCACAGTGCTGGTCATAGCCCTGATCTCCAGTCCTTCATTTTAAGGAACCTGCTTCCTCCTTGTCCAGAGGCCTGAGTGAACAAGTAGCAATCTTTCCTGGGGGCTTTTCATACCGCAGTATACACCAGCCTTCCTTCAAGGTCCCCGCCACCAGCTGGCCCTTGGATTCCATCCCACTCCTTCCCATCCCACGCCCCACCAGCAAGGTGAGCTGTACAGAAGCTTTCTGCCTGGGAAGAGGCTCCAGCTGTTGATGATAGGTACCTCTGTCCCTGAATGGGGACCACCTGGCAACAGAGGAAGGATTGCCTTTTCTTTATTGAGGTGGATCAGTTTAGCAGGGAACTGACAGTTTGCAGAATCCTTGGGGTAACAGAGACAATTTGCTCTCAAAAAGAGCTAAGAGGTTTGCAGTAGTTACAGAGTGTTCTAAACAATCATGGGTTTTATCTGTGTCCCAGAACCCCCGCTGCACGCTGCACACTGGAGTCACCTAGAAAGCTCAAAAAAAAAAAAAAAAAAAAAAAGCTTCGTCTCTCACCAGGCACAGTTAATTGGTTTAGGGTGGGGACTCCATATCGGTTTTGAAAGCTCTGGGGCGATTCTCACTTGTAGTCAAGGTTAAGATTAAACCTTGCTCTTCAGGCTTTAGTGAATCAAATGCACCTGGAAGGCTGAGTTAAAACTGCAGGTTCGACCCAGGAGGGCTGAGGCAGAAGGTTTGGGGAAGGAATGCAAGGATTTACATTTCTAGGGGACTGGGGGAGTGGCTTAGTTGGTGCTTGCCTTGCAAGCAAGAGGACCAGAGTTCCATGCCTAGAATCTGTATAAAATCAATCGGTTAGTCAGCCATTAAGTCAATCAATCCCAGTCTTGTATGAGGTTGCAGATAGCTCGGTGGGTAAAAGCTCTGACCTCGGCATGATGACCTCAGTCCCATCCCCAGAACCCACATAAAGGTGAAAGGAAAGAACAGACTCCACAAATTTGTCCTCTGACCGCTACACACACACACACACACCACACACACACAAAATAATTTGCATTTCTGACACGGTCTGACCTGACCCCTGACCCCTGACCCCTGACCCCCACCCTGCTTTAACTACAATGGATAAAGCAGGCATTAGTAGAGAAGGTCCCTGCTGTCTTTGTGTCTTTAAATACTTCCATGACAATCCTTAAGAACTTACAGTGAGTGACTCATTCCAGCAAGTCTGGTCTCCACTGCATTTTTATTTTCAAAGGGAGGCTACTTGGGGGTACCCAGGACTTCATTTCTTATCCTTGCTTGGGGGTACCTAGGACTTCATTTTTTATCCTTACCCTGACTCCTTAGGTGAGCCTAAGGAGATATGCTTGCCTGAATTTCACATAAATAACAAATGTGTGTCTGTTTGTTTGTGCACAAACCTGCATATATGTGTGTGTGTGTATGGGTGTGTGTCTGTGTATGTGCCTCTGTGCGTGTGTATGTGTATGTGAATATGTGTGCATGTATGTATAGGTGTCTGTGCACGTACCTGTTTGTGTATGTGTGTTGAAATAAGAGCCTCTCTGTGCCCTCCAAACTGGCATCATCTCTTGGAAAGAGGGCACACAGTGGGGTAAGGGGATGTACTTGACTGGGCTACCATTCCTCCTGTCCTGGGTGTGGACTGCTGCCAGGGCAAACAGCTCATCCCTCCAATTGTAACCTTGAGCAGTGAAGGAATTGTGTTAGAATCCCAGACCAGGCTCTGGACAAATTATGGCCTCTCTAGCTCTAACCTCATAGTTGATTGTGGGATTCTCACTGTTACAGGGGAGACAGACACCCTGAGAGCCTGTCTGAGTTTGTAACCAGACGCCCCAAGTGCCAGATTCCAGGTGAATGGTGGTTACCATTCTCACTTCCCCAAGGAAACTTACGGACTTCAGATTGCCAAACTCTGACATCCGAGAACTACCAGTGGCCGCTTGCCTTCCCCTCCCCAGGATAATGGGTACAGTGTAACCAGGCATATCCTTTTCTTGTAACTCCCCCACCGTCTTCGGAGTCCCACCTTCATCCCCCACCCCACCCCCTCAGCCATCCAGGAATCAGAGCCAGCTTGGCTGCAGTACTTTGAGACCACACCCTTTCTCTCTGAGAGCTTTAAGGGACCTCCACTCTGCCTCATAGTTCTGCACTCTTATTCCAGGCCCTGCCACTCAATGTCTGTCTGTCTGTCTGTCTGTCTGTCTGTCTATGTGTCTGTGTCATTGATATATTAACTTAGCAGACCCCTAGCACAGAAGCTAAGCTGTTATGGAGAGCCCACCAGATAGGAACACTCAGACGGTTTATAGCCAACTTCGAGTCTGTATTCCAGCTGGTTGGGACTACACTCGGGTACTAGGGAACTTAGTGTGAGTGTCCAGAGCATGGGGTTTTTCAAGGCAAAAACTGTATCCTGACATCTCATTCTCAGCAGCTGCAGGGGACCTTGCAGAGGCAAACAGATGAACAGAATCCAAGATAAGCAGTTAGCTGGAGGAGTTTGCCTAAGCAGGCAGTTTCACAAAACTAAGGTAAGTTGGCTGGGGCATCCTGACCTTGGATTCCTAGATGGAATTCTAGTTAAATCTAAAATGGTTTCAGCAAGAATACAAGTTGGAAGAACCTCTACACTGTCTTGTCCTGTCACAAAGTGTCATCAGATAGCACCTGAGGCCTATAGCTGAGATCTCACTTCCTGTGCTGAAACCAACTTCTCTGGTTCCATCAATAAAGTTTAAAGGAGCCTTGATTTATGACTTTCTTTGTCCTGTTATTACAAACACTCAATGAAAGTGCTTCTGTGTTGGAACATGGAATTTGAGGTGATCTAAATCAGATCATGGCCACTCCTTATCTGTCTCCAGAATCAACTGTCTCTTATTTATTCATGTCTGTACTCTCTATGTTTCCAAAACTTTACGAGCTCTGCTTTCTCTACTACAGCTAAGCAAGGTCAGTCTCTAGAGTCCATAGGAAACACCAGAAAGTTCCCCATGGCTTGGTACCTGTTCAGAATTCCAGACAGCCTAAGCTTGGGTGGGACAAGGACCAGGAGGTGAGAAACCACAGCCATTTTATCTTCATTGTCTTTGAGATAAAGTCTATAGTGAGACGCTCAAGGAGCTGGGGCAGGGTGGGAGCCAGGCTGGAGGAAGAACGAGTCAGGGAAGAGGTTGGCATGACTTGTCATAGAAAGCACTGTACCCAAGAAGCCAGTGGATGGCTGGGCCTTCTCACCAGGGCAAGTCAAACACAGGAAACATTTGTTTCTGGGCGAATGGTAACAATGTTCCAAGTATCCTCTCTCTCCCTGGGCTAGCAGGGGGATGTACTTTCTCCATTCCTAATGTAGCATAACCATCCTATTGACAGGTGCTCCAGGGAGGGAGGGAGGGAGAGAGAGAGAGAGAGACAGAGACAGAGAGACAGAGAGACAGAGAGACAGAGAGAGAGACAGAGACAGAGAGACAGAGACAGACAGAGAGAGAGAGAGAGACAGAGACAGAGAGAGAGACAGAGAGAGAGACCGAGACAGAGACAGAGAGACAGAGACAGAGAGAGAGACAGAGAGAGACAGAGAGTCTGCCCTCATCTTTCATAGAAGCTAAGACACTGCCGATTGCAAGCTGTGCCATTATTTTATGTAACCAGAAGGGGGAAAAAACCCTACCAAATAAATTACA
Source organism: Grammomys surdaster (assembly GCF_004785775.1). Classification (NCBI taxonomy): domain Eukaryota; kingdom Metazoa; phylum Chordata; class Mammalia; order Rodentia; family Muridae; genus Grammomys; species Grammomys surdaster. Next base: position 346,591 of record NW_021620226.1, on the reverse strand, counting down.
ACATTGATTGCAAAAAATGTGTCCAATTCTAGAATATAGAAAAATATGTAGAAATGGTGTCTTTGAATCAATAACATGCAGTAATGATAATAAAATACTAAGCTCTCTCTTATTTATGGCATCCTCTGCCAAACCCTTTCCTTCTGTCTCCTCCCGGAGCCCCTCAGGAGCCCTTCATGACAGGGGCTATTATGCCTCAGAAAAAGCAAGGCTTAAACATTTGAGTAAATTGGTCTCTCGGCTAAGGGATGGAGCACTGAACTTAGGGTCTTCTGGCTTCTTTAGAGTGAGCTGATAAGGAAGCCAGAGCAAAGCCGGGAAGTATCACCTCCTATTGTAGTTTGTCAGAAATGAAGATGCTCAATAAATAATTGAAGGGAGAGACTGGTCCACACAGGCAAAACACATTTGATGGAGATTTGATAGGGTAGCAGTGCTGGCGTAAATCGCTGTTTGCTCTCTGGAAATCTAAGTAGCAAGTAGTATATAGCACTTCTCTTCCTCTGTGCTCTCTGCCGAGCCTCCATCCTGGGAGAAACGACCCCATCATTTTGGTGTACAGAAGGATGTTTTACGTGTATATACATACAGTGGCGGGTGTGTGTGTGGGGGGGGGGATGTTGACACTTTCATATGTTTGGAAAATATGCTTCTGTAAGCATTCACTTCCCGAGGCCAGAGAGATGGCTCCATGGTCACAAACACTTGCTGATCATACATAGGACTCAGGTTTGGTTTCCACTGACATGGCAGGTCACAACCATCTATAGTTCCAGGGCATCTGAAACCCTCTTCTGATGACTCCATGCTCATGCAGGCACGTGACATGTATCATACATATAAAACAAGTTTGCTTTTTATTTTTAAATATGCTTCTTTAAAATTTTACTTTATTCAGGGGCCAGATGGAGGGCTGTGCTGGCTTAGGGGTTTTGTTTTGTTTTATCTTTATCATTTTGACACACCCAAGGTCTTCTGGGTAGAGGAAACCTTAATAGAATAAAATGTCTCCATCAGATTGTCTGTAGGTAAGTCTGGGGTGGGGCGTTTTCTTGATAAATGATTGAGGTCCAGGTCTCTGGCCGTGGTCCCGCCAGTAGACAGGTAGTCCTAGGTTGTATAAGAAGTCAGGTTGAACAAGCCATAAAGAGCCAGTAAGCAGCATCCTTCCATGACCTCTGGTTCCATTCCTGTGTCCAGGTTCCCGCCTTGCGTTCCCCTGCTCCGACTTCCCTCAGCGGTGGACTGTTCGTTGCCTGGAAGTGTAAGTGGAATAAGCCCTTTCTTCCCCAACTTGCTATTGGTCATCTTGTCCCATCACAGCAATAGAACGTTAACCAAGAAATGACTCCACAATTCCATTTCTCCACATTAACTCCAAAGAAGTAAAATATATAGCCAAGTCTCCCATGCCGATGTTCACTGGCAACGTATCACCGGCAGCCCTTGGTTTATCCAAACCCATATGTTTCCATGTGATCCTCTGGAATTCCCCATGGTGTCTTAAACTTGACTCACCTGAAGGGACATCCTTGATCCCATCCCATCTCACAGCCGTAGCTCTGAACCTTGTATGTGGGCCACCTGGGGGATCAGGCAGCTCTGTGCTGAGAAAGCTGTTGAGAAGCTCTAGTTGAACATGGTGGCTCTAAGCATATACAATTCTACTGAAAGGGGGCGACTGTCCCCTTTTAACACACCCATGACAGCCATGTGATCCTCCTGGGTAGGGAGAAGAAAAGGACTTCTACACCTTGAGTCTCACCATCATCCTGGGGCATCTGAGTCAACCGGGACAAACTGTTTCTGATGCTGTTCCAACTGCACCTTGACAAGGATAACTGGATGCTCTTGCACGCGTCTAAGGGGGTGTGTTCATTTTACATTACTGGGCCAAAGCAGAAACCAGCTTTGTGACTCGAGCTCACCGTTTCAGGGTGTCTCCGTCCATTGTGGTGGAGAAGACACCGCAGAAATCATGGTCCTGGGATCGTGCGACGGAGACTCTTCACATCGTGGCGGATAACGAAGCAGAGAGAGGAACGGGAACAAAGAGCCAAACGTCTTTATCGCTTAGCTTCTTGCAGAGGCCTTTCCGATGGTCGCTTAGCTGTGGCGTACCTACTGGGGGCCGGGTGCAGGAGCCACTGGGTGAGAGTGAAGTCTCTGTCTACCAGGAGTTGAAGCTTTCAAATTGATAATACCACAGGGAAGGAGTTAGACGGAGGTGTGTGCACACCTATTACCTCTTTAATTTAATCATATAAATTTAAGCGATAGCACATAAAAAGCTAATAGTACAAGATGTGGCCCGCCTCATGCTTATCGAGCAGGGCAGATGGCAAAGGAGAGTAATTCCCCACCATGAAAGCTACTGTCTGTCACACAAGGTGGTCAAGGCTCACTGGAGAGACAGCTCGGGTACATAGCATGCAATAGGCCCTCCCCCAGAGACCCACTTTCCCTCAGCCAGAGCTCACCCCTAAAGCACCACTGCTTTTCCGAAAAGCACTCAGAGATAGGGAACAAGCTTTCAGAATGCCCCTTGGGAGGACATTCAGCATTCAAACCATAGCAGGAGGAACCATTATGTCAGAGTGTCCTCTAGTTGGACGCTGGAGAGAAAGCCACCTCTTGCCTCTTGTCGCTTCTTCCATATTCTTGATCCTCCGCTCTGTCTTTTGTCATCCTATCCACCAAAGCTTCCTCTCCAGTGAGCCTTGACCACCTCGTGTGACAGTAGCTCTTATACCAAGAAATAATTCTCCTTTGCCATCTGCTCAATCAGTATGAGCAGGTCGCACCTTGTACTATTAGCCTTTTATTGCAATCGCTTAAATTTATATGATTAAATTAAAGACGTGATAGGTGTACACACACCTCCAGCTAGCTCATTCTGTGTGGCCTTATCACTGTCTGATAGCTCCCACTCCTTGTAGACAGAGGCTTCGCTCGTTCCAGAGTCTCTTGCCCCCAGCCCCCAGGAGATGCTCCATAACTAAATGACTCTTAGAAAGCTCTCTGTAAGACGTAAGGTGTTAAGAAAGCTTGGAGCATGCTGCCAATGAATTCCAATGCTGCTGCTTCAAAGTACCTACAGAGCATAGTCTGTGCTTCTGTGAGTACATAGGAAGGCTCATCTCATGTTTCATGCACATGGCAGACCATGCTCACACCTGCCAATTCATTTTAAGAAATTCTGATTGACTCCCATATTCCTGACCCCTCTCTGGAAAAAGCGTGCAGTCAGAGCTTTAAGTTGGAGGTGGGTCAACAGTCCAAATCCTGCCCTACTGGTGACCTGGCCAAGTCCCCATTGTCTCGGAGACTCTTGAAAAAAATCTTTGTGTATGTATGAATATGTGTGTTGGGCACACATTTGCATGTTCTCGTGGGAGTGGGAGTGTGTATATACCATGTGTCAGACGACAAACTCAGGTGTCCTCATCGTTCACCTTGCTTGAGATAGGATCTACTGCCCTTTGCTCTTTGTACACTAGGCTAGGTGGCTTTGTCTGGGGATTCTGTTTCTGCCATAGGAGCTGGGATTACAGTTGCACCCAGATTTACTGGGGTGCTTTGTATCTCAAGTTCTCCCCCAACCCCTCTGGAAATCGGCCCAGTCCTCTCGTCTCTTTCTCCTGTGTAAAGAGTGTTCAGGCAGCTCAATCCCAGCATGCCCAGCACCACCTCTGATCTCCGAGCAGGGAACTGCATCCCCAAGAGGGTCCAGGGAGCTTCTTGGGTGTCCAAGGTTGGTCACCAGCCATTGTCTTCCCTACAGAAAGACTGGGCAGAGGCTGAGCAGGGCTGGGATCGGTCATCAACCACAGCACAGCTGTGGCAGGGAAGCAGCTCTGTGCAGAAGCCATCTCCCTTTAGAATTCCAGGCTGGCAGTGTGTGCCTTGGATAAAGTTCAGGTAATCGTGCCTGCAGTCTGCCTCCTCCCTCCCTTGCTCTTCCCAGCTCTGTGCTGACGGGGTTATAATAATTGGGTGCCTCTGCTTAAGCTCATCAGCTCTGGCTTCCTGAAAGGAACGTGGCAATTAGCAGTCCTCACCCTGTAATAAAGCCTTTAATATCCACTTTCATGGTTCATATTACAGTCATTCAGGCCTGTCCCCTTGCACATGGCCTGTCAGGCAGCAGGGCTGTGGATGCCCACTAGGGAGCTGCCCCCACTGAATGGCTCAACACACAATGGTTGCAGAGGCTCCAGCAATCCAGGCCAGGCAGCTGGGGAATAGGGCTGGAAATGAGAAGGGATATTTCTGCCCACAGGAGGTTCCAGGGGGCCGATGGGGGAGGTGGGCAGGAGGCAGGGGGCACAGTATCCATTCTCACTTCTCCCTTAAGTCTCCCATCATCCCGCTAGCCCTCCAGGCTTTCTTACCATTGACTCACCCCTCCACAGTTTCGTTTTAGTATTTTAGAAGCACAAGAAGATGGAGGTGGAGCTGGGGGGGGGGGGGAAATGGATAGTTCTGGATGGGATCTCTGCACTTGTGTACGCCTGCTGGTTGGTTGCTTGCACACTTCTCAGGGGAGAGACCTTGCTAAACAGCAGTTCTAGGGAACATGCATGTTCTAGGGTGTGAGGGAGCTCCAGCTAGAGCCTCTGGCCACCCTCTCCTGAGCAGTGGCCACCTTGGCAAGTACCTGACCTGCTATGTAAAAGTGTACAGGCAGTGGACAGGGTGTCCTCCCGTCTCTCAGTCAGTCATGAATGGGTTAGCAATGAGTACCACTCACTGTGTGCTAAGCCTATAGATAAAGACAAGAGTCTGCCTTTGTGAGCCAGAGAAAAGCGTAGAGGGTGACAATAATGTATACAGTAGGGGGATAATAGGGGTAAGGAAGGAAACAGAAGGAATAACCTGGAAGGGGAGTGTGCATTTGTGTTAGTTTTCCTGTTGCTGTGACAAAACACCTGATAAGGGAAACTTGAGGAAGACAAAATATCTTGGGAGGGGTCACAGTTTGAGAAGGAACTTGGTCTATCGGTGAGGAAAGCCTGGCTGCAGAAGCCACGGGACAGCTGTTCACACCGCATCCGCAGGAAATAGAGGACAGACAGGAAGTGACCATGGGCTGTCAACTTCCCTCAAAGTGTCCCACTTTCTCTAGTGAGCTCCACCTCCTAAGGGTTCCATAACCTTCCCCAGAAAGGTGCCTGCAGCTGAGCAAGTGCTCCAGCATTCGATCCTGGAAGGACACATCACCTTCAATTTTCTACAGCTTCCAGGGCTTCCTGGAGGAGGGTCTGTCTCCTGTGGTGAGTTATGTTTTCTTAAAGAAGCAGTATGCGTTATTTCGGTGACATGGACTCTCTTTAAACCTTGCCACGCCCACTCCCAGTGATGAAGTCTATGTGCCTACCGTTGAACCTGAGCAGGTCCTGGTGGCAACCGTGCTCAGTAAAATTCGAGATAAGGAAGGTGGCAGGACTTTCAGGTTAGGTGAGAAAAAAACTACAGACTCTCTTGATTTCTGTCTTTCTAGATGCTTGTTCTAGGATCACAGTTGCCATATTGGGAGGAAGTCTAAACCACATGGAGAGGCTATGCACAGATGTCCCATTTCACAGGCACAGCTTATGCACAAAACTGACCCAGTTGGACACGTAGTTGAGAAAAGATTCAAGAAGACTCCAGGCCCAAAGTCTGACTGCAATGAGACCGTGAAGAAGAACCACCCAGCTGAGCCCAGCCAAGTCTAGAAGCACAGGATAAGGTCAAAGACATTGGTCACTATTTGAAGCCACCAAGTTTGGGGCATTCGTTATACATCACAGTATGATTCTTAGTTTGCAATGGAGGTTGACCAGGTGGTGGATAAATCAAGTTCTAGAAGGTAAGAATGGTACATACAAAGAATAATTGCGTCGAATAGATCTCTTTGTCATAGATTGAAGGGAGTTGCAGGGTTTGCAAGATTAAACAGTGTAGAGGCTGGTTCTAACCTACCAATTGGGGAGTTATGGAGGGTTTCAAGCAAAGGAAAGTCTTCCAGGACTTAGTAAGAAGCTGCAATACAGACAATGGGATGAAGAAAGTAGAAACTATTTGTGACCATCTATACCAGTGCCAATGTCTTGGACAATGAGCAGGTAGGAGGCTAATCCATGAACTTACTCAGTAGAAGACAGTGCTGGGGTAGTGGGATTATGATTCCTGTGGTATTTCAAACACACAATCAGTTTTGTGGATGGATGAATATAAGAGGTAAAGAGGGAAAGACTCTTGGTTTTCTGAATTGCAAGATGTTGTAGTTTCATTTGCATTGCTGTAATAAAACACCCTGAAAACCAGCTCTAAGGAAGGGTGTGTTGAGCTTACAATTCCAGGTCACAGACTATCATTGCAGGACATCAAAACAGGAACTTGAAATAACTGGTCACATTCATGGTCAAGAGCAGAGAGAGAATGGGCATATGTGCCCTTTAGTGCTCAGCTCCCCCCACACTCTCTCCCTGGAGCAGTCTGAGATGCCCTGCCTAAGGAATGGAGCCATCCACAGTGTACTGGACCTTCCCACAACAGTGGACACAATCAAGACAATTCTGCCACAGACATGTCCACCAGTCAATCTGATTTAGGCAGCCTCTCCATTGAGACGCTCTTCCTAGGTGATTCCAGATTATGTTACATTGACAACTGAAGAGGTTGCAAGGCCCAGAAATAGAAAATGGAAGAAGCAATCGTTGGGAAAGACATAAAGGTTCCCTCTTGGAGCATATGGTTTTGGTTTGTTTTTTTTTTTTTCTTTTTTGGTTCTTTAAGATAGGGTTTCTCTGTGTAGCCTTGGCTGTCTTGCAACTCACTCTGTAGACCCACTGCCTCTGATTCCTGGGTGCTGAAATTAAAAGGTATGTGCTATCACCACCTGGCTTTTTTTTTCTTTAAATAGAAAAATAATGCCTTGTAGATGGCTAGATTCACAAATGCTAGAGCCCGTAAGAAAGGCTGAACTTAAAGGACAGATATGAGATTTATCTAGACAACTAATCCATAAGGCATAGAACGTAGGAAGCAATGAGGCCCCAGGGCAAGTTTCTGCCAGAAGCCAGTGTCCGAAGGTGTACTGAAGAGGGGAGAAAAAGACAGAAGAATAGTGTGTGTGTGTGTGTGTGTGTGTGTGTGACCAAAACTTAACAACATGGGTGTCATATTGATAGTAAAGACTCTAAAACTCAGAGTAAAAAAGTGATTTTGGGTCTTTGGCTCAGAATAGGGCATACACTGGAGCCTAGTCTCTCAGATCAGAATTCTTCCTCTCCTTTTTCTCTGTGATAATTTCAGCTGTCAATTTGCCATAGTCTAGGATCACTTGGGAAGAATGTCTTGACTGAGGAACTTTCTGGATCAGGTTGGCCTGTGGGCAATGATTGTGGAGGGTTGTCTTGATTACTAGTTGATCCAGGCCACTGTGGGCAGCAGCACTCCCTAGGCTGGACCTTGCACTGTGTGTAAGGAAAGCTAGCTGAGCCAGAAAAAGTGTTTATTTCTTCTCTTTACTCTTGATGATGGATACAATGTAACCAGCTATTACAAATTCCCACTACTGTGACTTCCCTGCTGTGGTGGACCTTAACCTGGGATTGTTTTAACCTAAAATTGTAAGCCGAATAACCCCTAAGTTGTTTTTGGTCAGGATATTTGTCACAACAACAGAAGTGATACTAGAACACTCCAAAATTCCCAGAGTAGCAGGAAGGCAGACAGCTCCCCCACCAGGCCGTCCTGCTTTGGGGGTAGATGCTTAAAACATCTCTCTTTCCCATCCTTCTTCCTCTAGTTGGGAACAACTTACACTTTTCTCATTTCTATAGCCATTTCTTCCCAGCCCAGCCTTCTACAGCACCTGCTCTTCAAGCTGTTGTGGGCCCACAGAGGTACCGCTGAATGAGTGGCAGTAGGCTGCGGAAGGCAGGGGAGGGGAACTGAGAAGAGTGGGTTGGTTTCAGGGGCAAAGCAGAGGGCAAGGGGGAAGGGCAAGGCTGTCTCCCCAGCCCCCCTGCCAGCCTCTGCCTACCTGCCGAGCCCAGCACCATGGAACCAAAGCACATTAAGGGTAGGCAGGCAGGTGCTCAATGTTTCTAATGCCTCTAATGTGTTCCATTACAACCGTTCCACAATAAGGTAATTATGCGAGGAAATAATAAACGTGTCTGTCTTTCTGGAAATATTTTTACTTCCAGCAAGAGGGAAGCAGCGCCATTGTTTTTTGAGAGCATCTCCGCTCCCGTACATATTAATTAACTGTGCTCTGGCTCCAGCACCTCACGGCATCTGTATTATTCATAAATGTCTCGGGGACGCAGTAACGTATGTACTCCCCTCCTTGGCTTGAAATCGTTTTTTAATTTCAAGTTCTTTTTTTTGAGTAATTGCACTCGTGGTTCGTGCCATCTGTGCCAGGGGCCCCAACTCCCTAGACTGTACCCCCACACTCTCTCCCTTTCCCTCTCATTTTGCTTCTATGAGGGGCTCTGACCTACAGGGTGTTTTTTATGTCCCAAAGGAGATGCAAGTTTGGGCTCTGGGTGGGAGGATCGAAAGTGTGGTTCTTCTTAGGGTTGGTTTCTAACTTTTCTTTTTTATTCCCACCCTCCCCCTCTCTGCTCTCCCACAGAGACGCCATCTCTCCCTTTCTTTCCCTACCTTGCATTTTTCTTTAAATGAATAGACTATGATTTTAAGCAGTTTGAGGGAAAAATTGACTGGAAAGTACAGAGAGTTCCCAGGCACCTCCTCACTCCCACCTCTGTTGTTCCTGCTGTGAGAATCTTACATTAGTGTGGGACCAGGCAAGGAACCAGGGCGATGTGTTACTATTAAACAAAGCCCACAGTCTGCGCCAGGGTTGCTGTCGGGATTATACATGCGGTGTCTCTGGGTAAATGTCTGATGTCCTGTATCTGCCATCTAGAAGCATTTCACCGCCCTAAAACCCCGCTTTGCTCCGCCCATTCATCTTTCTCTTTCTCTCTCTCTCTCTCTCTCTCTCTCTGCTTCAGTGCCCTGAACTTCTGGCAAACAAAGATTTGTTTTCTGTCTTGCCTTCTCTAGAATGTTCTATCGTAGGAATCAGACTGCATGTACCCGGCTCAGATCTCCTAACATGTTTCTGGACTCAAGTCTTAGCTCTTGAGTCCATGGAGTCTGTCCCATGGCTAGGATGTGAACTCCTCAGAGACAGAGACCATGGTGACGCATAGACTTTTCTTGGCTCTGTTTGGAAATGGGTAACTGTGTACTGAGATACCAAAGGCAAGGGCGAGGGTGGGTAGAGGCTCCACTCCTCTCTAGTTGGTTTGACTAGATGGTCTATAAGATCTGAGATTCAGAAGATAAACCAATTGACCTCTAGGCTCTTATCAGGTCTCTCTCTGTGCAGAAATCACCAGGCCCAAGAGAGTGGTGGCTGGTAGTCTTCCCAGTGTACCCTCTCATCTCAGTGAGCTTATGGTTGGAGGTGGACAGTGATGTGGAGTCCTTTCAGAGAGACAGGCTGTGGCACTGTTGACCTTCAGGGAAGCCATTGCAGCCCAGCCTTCTCATGTGAGGCCTGTGGAGCTGAGTGATTCTCTGCTCTGCATGGGTAAGCCAGGAATGTGCAGCCCCACCTCACACTTAGCCTGACCACTGCCTGTTGCATTAAGTCTGAAACATGAGATCTCAAACTGAGCCAGACCTCTGCTTCAGGATCCTAGACATCAAAGAGAAATCCAGAAGTGGCTTTTCCTCCATTCTTAGCTGAGATTGTAGCCAAACAAGTATCCACAAGAGAATCTGAGAGACAAACAGACCCACAGACATAGAATGGGGCTTCCTGACTTCCCCTCCTGGAAGCCCCTTCTGGTATATAACCTCTTTCCAGCATGTGGAAAATGCTGTTTCTGACAAGCGCTGGTCTTTTCACTCTCTCTAGTCTTATTGTGTTGTTCCTTTTGGGAGAGAAACCATGGCTGCATTGCAGTTGACAAAGGAGCAGAGGAAGAAGAGCCAAGACACTCAGATTCTGTGGATGCAGAGAAATCCTCTATGCTACATAGATCTATAACAGACTCTGAAAGCCAGAAGCCCAGGTTGGAGCCCTCTCTAGCTACTCTGATCCTATGTTGCTCTTCCTGTATCAATACAGTTGGTTACAGTTCAGATTGAGAACCTGGGAGAGGATTCTACCCCCATCCACTCAGGGTAGAGATTCTAAGGGGCCAGTGATCGTAAGGTTCAAAGCCCATGCACGGTGGCCACTTCTCTGAGGCTCCTGTTTCCAGTTAGCATCCTTAGTTGTGCATAAGTAGTTATGTTCTGAATCTGACAGATGGGGATAGAAGCAAAAGCTTTGAGTGGGGGGATCTCTAGGTCAGTGTCCCCAGGAGTTTCTATAATGAGGAACAGAAGCCAGGGCTAACACAGCTCTTCTATACCAGGGGCACACAATTGGCGTCCTTCTCCCTAGGGTGGGATGTCTGGGTGAAGCGAACAAAGACTAGGATTACAAATGGGAAGAATCCATCGGGGACAGCCAGCCTCTGGCTGCAACAGTGTAACTGAGAAGAAAGACAGGCAGCCCCAGCCCCGCTGTGCACAACTCTGGCTGTGCTGCTGAAGTGGGCTCCAGCTGGTGCCCTCCTCTCTGGGCCCCCAGCCAGTCTGGCTAGTGTCTCTGCAAGCTGGTCTGGGAGAGCATAGGTGAAGGCTTGAGAATAGAAGGGAATCTGCAATAGCCCTTCCTCCAAGCCCTGATGCCTACCCTAGCTCACTGGCAGGGGGAGGTCAGAGGTGTTTCCTCACTCGGATCCTGTGGGTCTCTAGTTCCAATATGGATGTTTTGTTCTTCTCACTGTGAGCAAGAACCCATCCACAATCCAAAGGGAGTGAGCAGCAGTCTTGACTGAGGTTGGACATAGCAGACCATGGCTTTGCCTGGGTCTACAGAGTCTTGCCTCCCCCTATGAAGCTTCATGCTCTTGGGTGCAAACATCACACAGCTACATAAGGACTTTGTGGGTGTCCTTACATCTGTGAAGTGGGGACAATCCAGCTGTGTCCTGTTGCCCTGCTCGCTCCCCTCCCAAGGATGAGGGAACCCAGCCTCTTTTGTCTTTTCAACCAGCTGGTGTTTGCCTCTCATCCCTTTGTCCCCTTTGGTTCTCCTTGTTCCTTATCACCAGACTTCATGTATTTCATGGACTGGTAGAGGTCTGTGTTTATTGTCCCTTTTTTTATTCCATAAGTATCTGACATGTGACTATTCCACAGCAGGCTGTGCACTGTGCACTGGACTTGCCTCCAGGAGAAAGACAGGCATACATCTTGTTCATGCCAAAATGATAGTCTAGTGGGAAAGGCTGGTGGTGTGCAAGTGATTTTCAATAGTGAACTACCTAGCACGGGGATGTAGGATGGGTCAAAATAACCTAGGAAATGTGAGCCCACCAAAGAGAAGGCATGTGGCCAAGAAAAAGAGCGAAGGAACACTATCCCAAACCAAAAGTCATCTGGCACTACCGGAAGCTTAAAGGGATGAGAAAGAGCTTCCTGGGGCTGGTGGAGAGATCTATCCCCACACAAGTTGCTCTGCTTCATAGAAGCAATTCCTAGAGTTGCCTTCTGGAGTCATTGAGGATGGCATCTGTTGTGCCTCTTGCTGTTGTGACAATTGAGTCACAGTCTTCAAAAAGGAGGCTACCAATATTTCTTCTTCATTCTATCAAAAGAGAGCTATGTAAATAATCCAAAGGGAATTTCAAGTCATTAAAATACACACTCAAAAGGAAGAGGCTAAAACACAATCTTGTTTGACTCAAGGTCAGAATTATCAGCTGATCTGTGGGGTGGCCATCCACACTGTGTCAGATGCTTAAAGCATCTCCCAGCTGCTGAGGGTATATTCATAACTCGTGGGCGATAAACAACTCCTTCCACGAAGCCAGAAGTCATCGGGTCAGGAACAGCTGCAGCCGATCTGAGGCTCTCTCTGTCAGATTGTTCTTGGAAATGAAAAAAGCATGTCAGAGTCAAGAGCTGTGGAATAAACTACTGACTTCCCATCTGCCCTTTAGGGACAATTACTGGTTTGAGAAACCCATGTTTAGAGTGTATGAAGCAAGCTATTCCATATGCAGTTTCTGGGAGAATAGCAAACAGTCACTGTAAGATAGAAGAGTCAAAATTCCTATCCTTACTCACGGACTAGTAGTGATGAGGGCCAACAGGTTGGCAGACAGCCACATAAAATTCCATCAGGGATGATGGGGCTGGGTCTGTTGAATTGTCACAGCCTGTATTCATTTGATTTTCGGGTGCCCTGATAAAACACTGATCAAAAAGAACTTGGTCCAGGAAACTGTTTATTTGACTTACAGGTTACTGTCCCTCTTCAAAGGAAGCCAGGGCAGGAACTCAATTCAGGATCCTGGAGGCAGGAACTGAAGCAAAGACCCTGAAGATTGTGTAGTGATTTGCTCCCTGTGGCTTACTCAGCATCCTTTCTCAGACAGCTCAGGGGTGGCCCCACCCACAGCAGGCTGGACCCTCCCACATCAATCAAGAAAATATCCCCACAGACATGTCCTTTCCTAGGTAGCTCTAGTTTGTGTCGTGCTGACAAAACCCCACATGCACTCTGGTCCCCAGAGGTCAAGAGAGGGACTGCAAACACTATCCATAGGGTAAGTGTAAGTTCTAGAAAGTGGAGGGAGCTGCTGGGTGGAAGAATCAAACCATCCGGAGGTGACCCTACAGGACAGTTACGGGGCATGTGACTGCCTGTCTTCACTTCTTCCTTTTCAACTCTGGGAAGCCACAGAGACTAGGAGGTCCTAGATAAGGTTTACCCAGCCACTTCGGGAGTACAGGGGACTGACTGCAGAGAGGGGGTGGAGACAAAAGGACTCAGTGCCACCTTCATTCATGCCTGTCTTCATGGCTTGCCTCTTGACAGCCCTTCCATTCCCTGTTCTTGGGAATGCCAGGGAAGCCCCTGACCAGCTGAGCTACACCTCAGGCCAACTTTCCCCCTTTCTAATATACTTCTGTACAACAGCTTGGGACACTCACACACAGTGGCTGAGACCCTCAGCCTCAGAGTTGAACATGAGGGCTGACAGCCCCACTCTGTGGGGGTCTCTGAACCAGTTACTCGTTCTTTCTGTATTACAAATCTCTCTAGAGAAGTAGTTTTCAATCCATGGGGCACAACTCCTCCAGAGCCGAGCAACCCTTTCACAAGGGTCATCCAAGGCCATTGAAAAAACACTGATATTTAGATGGCAATTTATAACAGTAGCAAGATTACAGTTATGAAGCAGCATCAAAATTTTATGGTTGGGGTCACCGCAACATGAGGAACTGTGTTAAAGGGTTGCAGAATTAGGAAGGTTGAGAACCACTGCTTTAGAGTGAACCGGGCATAATGCCATCTTCTTAAAAGTGCTAAGAGGAAGATCACAGCGAGATGGCCCAGCTCGCTCGTCTCGCTGCCAAGTTTGATCCCTGGGATCAGATGGGAGAAGGAGGGAGCTGAGTCCAGCAGGCTGTCCTCGACCTCCACAGACACGTATACCACCATGACATGCATGCAGCCCTGCCCACATATAAATAAATAACTGTACTTTTAACAAGAAGAGCTGAAAAAAAGTCATTGAGAACATAGGTTGAACATCTTAATCCAAAGATCCAAACCCCAAATACTGTAAAACAGAAAGTTCCTGAGTTCTCAGAGAATACCGCAAATAAAAATCCCCACCCCAATCTCCTGTGGAGGTTTATAGCCAAAATGAAGGTATGTAAACCTTCAGAGAGTTACCATTGGGTGACCTCTGTCAAGGAACATAGAAATGTTCCCTGGTTTTTGAATTGGGCCACATCCTCAAGATGTTTCCTTATGGAAACAGAAATAATCCAAATGTTTAAAAAGAAACTCTTCTGGTCTCAATGCCTCAGACAAAGGCCACTCAGCCTATGTCAGTCTGCCCCTGCCTGTGTGTCTTTCTGTGCCCATTTATCAAGGTTCTTCTTGCCACTACGTACACTCTGACACACAGGTTTGTCCTAGCTCTGTGTCTGCCCACTCTGTGCCATTTAGTAACACTTTCTCTAGCTTCCATATACTGGTCTAGGGCAGCCAAGCTCCTGAGTGGCAATGAATCTACAGAGTGAGAAACCTTCCCCAGAGCCTTGGCAGGTGGGGCAGGGTCCTTCCGGGGCTTCACAGGGAAAGTGCTCTGGTGAATGGGTAGAGAAGACAGCCTAGGCAAGGATATCTCCCTTCCTCCCCTCTCTTTTCCCCTTTCCTTCTCCCTTCCCTCTCCTCATCCCCTCCTTTGCCCCTGTGTGTGTGTGTGTGTGTGTGTGTGTGTGTGTGTGTGTGGTGTGTGTATTCATGTGAATATGCAGGTGCATGTGTAGGTAGGTATAGGTGTGTGGATGTCAGAGGTCAAAGTCAGATGTACTCCTCTGCTGCTCTTTAATTATTTGTTTTGAGTCAGGGTTTGACATTGAACCTGGGACTCATTGGTTCAACTAAGCTAGCTGGTCAACAAGCCCCAGCGGGTTGCTTGTCTTTGTGACCCCTGACCCTCCCTCACAGTGCTGGGGTTACAAGCCACACCGCTACCTGTGCTGAGGACCTGGTCTCAGAGTCTCTGATTTCTTCAGCAGGCATTTTACTGACTGAGCCTCCTCCCCAGCCCCTTTAAGCTCTTCCTCATTGGGAAGATGGGTGGTTCAGGTATGGCTATCCAGTGCTGGATGGAGATAGTCTACAGACCGAGTCAGATGGAGAAACCTTCGGGGAGCCTCTGCCCCTCAGGCAGCTCCTTAGATATCACAGCTCTGGGAGAGAAGACCCCAAGCCACCAGCAGCCCAGGCGAGAGTGGTGTTTTCTCAGAGATCCTCTCCCAGCCCTAGGAAAGCACCAATTAGTTCTCCTCTGTGCAGCTTAGTGGCAGCCTGGGGAACCTCTTATGGAGGGCAGCCTTTCTCCTCAGGAGCAGTCAGAGCTCAGATCCCTCTCTGGCAGGATGTGTGTCAGAATGATGGTACCATGTGTCCTTTAGGGTGGCCAACTTAGAAGTGCAAAATATGGTCCGTTTCTCTTACTTTAGCAGTGTATCCGTGTGTGCCTGCATGTACGTGTGTGTGTGTGTGTGTGTGCATATATATATATATATATATATATATATACATCTAGAGACAAAGAGGAAGTGAGTTGAAGAGGGGGCTGATGACTGAGAGAACTCACAAGCACATAAGGTATGAGGAAGAGAGAAGGAGATTTCACAGATTTTAAATATAGGAGGATAAATATTTGAAAATCTGCAGAGCTGTGCATGTGGGAAGATGCAGTTCGGGCTTATGGAGTCAGGTCCCAGGAAGTGACATTCTCATTCTCCTGAAGTGCTGTGGGAAGAGACTTGTGCATGTTAAGGACTCTCTCTCTCTCTCTCTCTCTCTCTCTCTCTCTCTCTCTCTCTCTCTTTCATACACACACACACACACACACACACACACACACACGGGGTCGGGGGAAGATACACATAGAATAGACACAGACATAAGTACATTAACATCCAAACATACACTTAACACAAATACACTTAAGAGCCTGACGTACAAGTGAACCGTCAAGGCTCAGAGGATAAAGACTTTGCAGATCAAGCCTGATGGCCCGAGCTTGATCCCCAGAGCCCACATAAAAGGCTGATTGTGGTGGTAGGAACTTGAAATCACAGAACTTCTGTTGGCAGACAGGAGGCTGAGACAGGAGAGGCTCATGGGCCCATGACATACACACTAATAACAATAAAGTATACACAAGTATCTGCCTTGTAATAACCATGCATTCACTCATAAATGTCTGCGCACTAGTGTATGAAAACACGGCATG
Organism: Grammomys surdaster; assembly: GCF_004785775.1. Taxonomy (NCBI): domain Eukaryota; kingdom Metazoa; phylum Chordata; class Mammalia; order Rodentia; family Muridae; genus Grammomys; species Grammomys surdaster. The sequence continues at coordinate 330,689 of NW_021620226.1, read as the reverse complement.
AGCAAGACCCTATCCCCTTCTCCTGAGGGGATTGAAGCCATCTGATTATTGTAACTGAGACATAAACCCCTCCCTATCCACAGAGCCACAGTGCAGAGCGGGTTGGGAGTGGGTAGAACCATTAAGGCCAAATGCCCAAGGGCTAGGCTCTGAAAGAAGCTGAGAAGAGTTTCCAGCTCTTGTTACTGTCTCATCACAGACCCAGACCCACAGAAGATAAACACAATGACTGTATTGATTAGTGGGTTAACAATCACCCCGCTAAGTAGCAATAAGGAGACGAGGCCTTAGGAAAGGTCTGTCCACACAGAAGGAGAGAAGCCCCCAAGGACCAGCTAGGCTTCCTATGGGCCCTGAACTTCCGGGGCTGGTGTAGGGGTAGATAGCGGGAAGAGATGCCAAGCTGCAGCTTCGAGGATAGATGTTTTGAAAAGCTTTAGATACCCGAGGTCTCTCCCTGTGTCCCCCAAGGGATGAAACTTACTCTCCCACTATCCTGGAGTATGCCTCTCCATCCTAAGTGAGCCCATCTAGGGCTGCAAACTGTAAAACCTGCTGGGTGTTCCCTTTAAACCTCATCCAGTCACCTCCATGCCACTCCTCTGGGCTGTGAACATTCTCAGACGGTTAGAGCAGAGCCCCTGGGATCTCTAACCAGGCTTTGCACACTGGATGCCCAAGAGTTGAGTGGGACCAGGAGGCAGCAGGTGCTGTGGGTACCCAGCCAGAGCCCTCAGATCCTACTTTCAGCCACATGAGAAGCTGCAGCCCAGCCTGGGCAGTTTGGAATAGAAAACCAAAGCTCGGGCCATACATCCATGACTTTTAAGTCCCATCTCTGCAACCTTGGGGCTCCATGAACAAGACCCGATCACCCTCTAAGTACCTGGATCTACACTACTTTGCCAACTAGAGGGCTTTCCCCCAAGCTGGCGAATTCTTCCTGCCCACAGGAAGAGCTAGGGAATTTGCCTGTTCCTAGGCAGCCCTGTACCAGTGTCTTCCTCCTGCAGGTGTCTAGTCACCCCCAGGTGGGGCAATCACAGCATGTTCCAGAGTTTACCTAGAAGTGTCCCTGTGGCATCTACAGTTGTTCCTTGTACCCTTTCCTCAGGCCACCCCTCCCCACCACAGCCCCTCTTTCTTCTAACTGAAACTATAGTGTAACTGTCCCATCGCTAAAGGAAAGGGTACAAGTGTTTTTCTTTAGAATAGCTTTGTTATTGCCAAAATGATATGTGTGCACTCACATCCTTTTGGTGCCAGCTTTTAAGGACCCAGGAGAACACACACATACACCAAGCTCCTGGAAAAATCTGCTGCTCCCAGATCATCCTTATGTTAGGCCACCTCCCACAAGGAGCTGGCTCTCCTTAGGAGACTAACGTGGGGCTTCTCCAGAAGGCTCATTTGACACTGGAGAAGATTTGAGGAGGTATCTTCAGTGCCCTTGAAGTGCAAGACTACAGGCTACATGAAAATTTCTGAGCCGGTTCCCCCACCCCCATCTCTCTCACTCCATCTGATTTCTGCGGTGATTCTTTCCAGAAGTCTCTGGATAGGAGGAGGGGAGATCACTCACCCTGAGACAATGCAAGAGGCTTATTGATTGATCGATTGATTGATGATTGATTGATTGATTGATTTTTTACACCTCATAATCTGAAGAGCCAATGGCTCGGTACATGATGTAAACATAATACAACATTTAAAGCACTCATAGCTACTTTAGAGATTGGTATACTATGGTTGAGGTTGTGGGCTAGAGGGTATTACTTAAAGTACAGCATTTCTTTGGGACTGACTTTGGTCAAGAGCTGTCTATATCCAAAAATATATCCCAATCATTATGGCATGGTATCCTTTAATGGGAGTGTGTGTGTGTGTGTGTGTGTGTGTGTGTGTGTGTGTGTATAGGCTTCTGGGCATGCCTGTGGGAGACCTGTCTTTCTCACATTATCTTAACTGTGGGTAGAACTCCCCTGGGTAGGGATCCTGGACTGTATAAAGTGGGAACTGGAGCTGGGTACTAATGTACACACATTCATCGCCCTCTGAGCCTGACTATGACTGCCATGGGAGCAGCTCCCTCAACCTTGGGTCTCAGTTCTCAGGAGACAGCCTACTTCTATTTTTGAAGCAAGGTTCCTCCTTGGCCCGGAACTCTCTTATGAGATTAAGGTAGTTGGCTAGTGGGTCCCAGTGACCTCTTTAGTGCTGGGATTACAAGTGTATGCCACCAGATATGGATTCTTCACATGGGTTCTTAGGGGTTGAACTGAGGTCATCATGTGTACAAAGCAAGCACTTCCCAAGCCCTAAATGGGCCAGTTGCATAGTGTGTGTGTGTGTGTGTGTGTGTGTGTGTGTGTGTGTTATATTACAAAACACTAAACACTCTATATGGCTCTTTAAAAAAAAAAAAAAAAGGTAGGAACTGGAGAGATGGCTCAGCTGTTAAGAGTCCTTGCTGCTCTTTCAGAAGACCTGAATTTGGTTCCTAGCATCGGCATCCAGTGGCTCACAACCAGTTGTAACTCCAGCTCAGGGACTTATGATGCCCTCTTCTGGCCTCTATGGGTAACTTGCACACACATGGCATATATACACATAGCACATACACACATACATAAATAAAAATAACAATTTCTTTTTTTTTTTTAAGAGGTAGATAGAGCAGGCATGGTAGTGTGTGACTGTTATTCCAGGACTTAGAATTTGAAGGCCAGAGAATCAAGAATTCAAGATCATCCTCAGCTACATAGGAAATTTGAGGCCAACTTGGGCTGGGTGAGACCCTGACTCAAAAATATGTCTAAGTCAAAAAGAGGCAGTTGGATATAGAAGTTCTCAGTTTGGGGGCTAGAGGCTCAGCAGCTAAGAATGCCTCCTGCTTTTCTGGAGATCTCAAGTTTGGTTTGAAACACCCACGTTAAGTGGTTAACAACTGCCAATAACTCTAGCTCAAGGAGAGTCAGTGACACTCTAGCTTCAGGAGATCTGAACCCCTCTCCTGGCATCCACGGGCACCTGCACTTATGTGTACACACCTCACAAGACACACACACACACACACACACACACACACACACAATTAAAAATAATATCAGTCATAAGGAAAGAAACTTGCAGCTTTGCATCACACAGTGGTGACTTGGATTCTCGTCTCTGCCGCGTCCTGCCTCCAACCACAACACACTCACCACCTGGAAGCCTCAACTTCTCCAGGTAATAGTCCTTTCATTCCCAGATTGTTGAGTAGGCTCCAGACTACTCTATAAAGCAATTGAAGAGTTCCTGGAACATTCTGGGTCCTTATTTTTAATAGTCCTTAATAATTATAATTAACAGCTGAAAATTACGCAGAACCTGCTGCTAGAAACCACCATTGAATATGAAATTCTTGTTCATTAGATAGTAATTCATGCTGAGGTTAGGCTCCCTCTCTCAGTGAGGCTTATCTGGTATTTGACTGATATCTTGACTTGTTTAAAAATAATGTGGAGGAATGGACAGACGGCTCCACGGTTAAGAGCAGGCACTGCTCTTGCAGAGGACCTGAGTTCAGTTCTCAGCACCCATTCAAGGCAGTCTGTAACTCTAGCTCCGAGGGATCTGGCGCCCTCTTCTGGCTTACGTGGGCACCTGCACTCCTGTACACAAATCCATATGTACACGCATGACTAAAAAAAGAACATTGTTTAAACAAAGATTTGAAGATTCAAAGAGTCCTGGCACATGGCCATCCATTTGTGTGTACATGTGTGGGTGTGTTCACCCATACATGTGCATGTAGAAGGCAGAGGTAGACATGGGTGTCTTCCGGTGTCACTCTTGGTCATAGCTTTTTGAGACAGAGTCACTCCCTGAAACTGGAGCTCTACTCTTGGCTAAACTATCTAGACAGCAAGCCCTAGCCACCCACCTACCTTTACCTCTTAGAGTTGGGATTGTAGGTGTATATATATCCGCACACCTACCCCTTCTAATGGGTGTGGGGTATCTGAATACAGGTTCTCACGCTTGAACCACAAGCTCTTTACCCACTGAGCTCATCTCTCACCCTGATCTTCTAAAGCCCTCGACCTTGGAGAAAAATGGTTTCTCCCCCAATCCAAGGGGACCACCAGAACTTACATCAGAAGCGAAATAGCTCATTTAAAAAGTTAAATGGGCTAAGGGGGTGTGCCCCTGGCCTGACATTCCCCATGTGGGTGGATTCTGGTCAACAGGACAGGACTGTGTCAGCTTTGCATATCCTGACCCAGAGGCCCTTCTACAGGATCCAGTGAAAGTAAAGAGGAGATATCTCCGAGCGTTGAGGCTAAGAGGGCATCCATATCCTTAGACCTGTGGCTTGTATCTCTTTTAACCCTTGTTCAGAGTCAGTCTGTTTATCTCATAGAAAGAGTTGGGAACTAGCCTGTGCTATCTATTATCTATCTAGTTCAAAGCAGAGTTGACAGAGGGTCTGTATTCTATTGTCCGAGGTATCTCCTCTCCTGTTTCTCCAGCTCCTGAACACATGTGCAGCATGCACGTGCACACATGTGCTTAGAAGGAAAGGGATGGAGACCAAGATGCCAGATCTAAACTCATCATCAGGAACCCAGCATGGTGTAAGTTCCTATTCCTAAGCCCATGAGACAACTGAGGTCCTGTTATGTTACAAATGCTGGCAGAAGACAAGACACTCAAGACTTGGAATAAAGCCAGATGGTGCTGTCTGTGTACCTGTCCCTCCAGCCACAGCCCCCTCAGGCTGTACAAAGAAAGCCTGGTGGTACCTGTGTACACAATGGGACAAAAGCAAATCTTGAGCATAGAGACTCTGTATCTTTCATCACAGACCGTGAGCCCGCCCACTTTCAGCTCAGAGTGCAAGGGCATCTCCGCCACAGCTGTTCATCATGTGAAGTCCTAAAGAGTTCAGGACAGACTCTGTTTGCAGGAAACATAGAAATATCAGTCTTGGCCCAGCAAGATGGCTCAGTAGGCAAAGGCACTTGCCAAAAACCTGACGTCCTGAATTCAGTCCTTACAACCTACCTGGCAGGAGAAAACTGGCTTCTCTGACATCCACATGCTGTGACACATATGTACATATACATATGAACATGCACACAATAAATAAATAAACATTTACCAAAAGATTTTTATTTTAAATCAATAAAATACTGGTGGAGAACAGTTTCTTAGCACTCAAGAACTTTGTCAATTGGGCAAGTCACTCGTCCTGCCCAAGACTCAGTTTCCCCCTCTACAAATTGAGGACAATTACTCAGCTGTCACGTGACTGGAGAAAATAAATAAAATTTCAGTATACTTTTCTGGTGATGGGATAAAACACCATGACTAAAGCATCTTGTAGAAGGAAGGGTTTATTTCAACTTTAGGCCAGGACACATTATGGCAAGAACATGAAGCTGAGAATTCACATCCTCAATCACAGCATGAAGCAGAGAGAACAAAGTGTAGGCATGGTTATATCATCTCAAAGTCTGTTTCCCAGTGCCACACATCCTCCAGCAAGGCCACACCTCCTAAACTTCATCCTCAACAGCATCCCCAACTAGAGACCAAGTGTTCAAATACATATACATACATACATATGTATTCAAATACATATGTATGTGTATGTATGTATGTATGTATGTATATGTGTATATATATATATAGCAGTTTAGCAAAGACTATGACCTAGAGGTGGCTCTGTGGATCAGGGTGATTGCTGTGCAAACATAAGGACCTGAGTTCAAATCCTCAATCCTCATGTAAAAATTAGACTTGGTATGGGCACATGTAACCTCAACACTCGGAGGGAGCTGGGGATAGGAAGATAGCTGACACTTGTTTGCTGTCACCCTCCATCCTGAGAGATCATGGCTTGGGGGAATAAGGTGGAGAGCGGGCAGGACAGCTAATGTCCTCTGGCCTCAGAGTGAGCCTGAGCATACGCACATCACACAGACACTCCATGAACCTGCAAGACTGGATACGGCGCACACTGCACTTGTACAGACTGACTCTCATTAAGATGAGTTGCCATCATGCCAACGTGAAACTTTCACAAGGTTATTTTGTTTCAAGCCAGCGGTCTACTTGGCAGTTAAAAATGTGTGTCTTGATCCCATTAGCAGCATATCAAATCTGATCAGGTTTGATGCAAAGATTTACCGACGAGAGACTCAAAACTTTTACATCAAATTTTCTTACATGGTTAAATCATCTGGGAATGCCATCGCCCTCTCCGCATTTGTGTGTGTGTGTAGTGTATGTGTGTAGTGTGTGTGTGTGTGTGTGTGTGTGCACATGCACATGGGGGGTTGTTCATGGGAGTGTGTGCATAGGGGTGTGTACATGGGAGTGCATGCATAAGGGTATGTGCATGTGTGAGCATGCATGGGTGTATGCATGGGTATGTGCATGGGTGTGTATATGCATGTGTGCATGTGTGTGTATATGTGTGTGTGCATGCTTGTGTGCATGCATGTGTGTGTGCATGCATGTATGTGTGTGTATGCATTGTGTATGCATGCATGTGTGTGTGCATGGGGGAGTGTGCAGAGGTGTGTGCACATAAGTGGAAGCCTGAGGTCAACACTGGGTGTCTTCTTCAATTGTTCTGCTCCACTTTATTTTTCAAGACAGGGTCTCTCAATAAACCTAGAACTTGCCAATTGGCTAAGCTAGCTGGCCAACAAGACATAGGGGACCTCTCCCCACCAAGCACTGGAATTAATGCCACACTCACTTTTTTTTATTTTTTTATTTTTTTACCCAGGGAGTGGGGATTCCTAACTCAAGTCCTAATGTTGTGCAGCAAGCATTTACCCACTGGCCATCAGCCATCATCCCAGCCCTCCCCTGGAGAGAACATCAAAAGTATCAATTCCATTGTATCCAATCCCAACCAAAGCACACTCTCTGGGGAGTGTGGCTCAGGCACCTACAGTCTGAAGCCTTCCCTAGGTGATCCTCGGCAGGGGCTGCTGCTGGCACTCACCCAGTGCCGGTGATAACTCACTCCACCACAACAATTTAAACATGCGTCTCTCCGGTGCTTAAGTCATTTTATTTGAGAGTAATTGGTCCAGCTCTGAAAAGGTCATCATGAATTTGCAGGTTCTGCATGAAGCCAGCAGGAACTGTGTCAGGAAGAGGCGGGAGAAGGGGGCACAGAGAAGGGATTGAGAAGTACATGGTGTGTGTATATGTTGGGGGGTGTTCTTTAACTGAAAATAAGGGGGAGTCCCTCTGACCTTCGGTGTTCCGTCATGGCAAGAGGCAGATCCTCTACACCCAGGGAGTTCTGGCCATGAACACTTGCAAATGTTTTCCGGCTTCCCAGTGCAACCACCAGCCAGCATCAAGCATTCTGGAGGCACACTCAGGGCTGAAAACAGCTTCAGCCCTTGCTTTGCTCCCAGCAGACTAGATTAGAGGATTAACTCTTTGCCTTCTGGCTGGACTATGGGAGCCCTCTTTCCTTCCTCTCTTTCAGTTTGGGCATTCGATATGATCAATTGAAGCTCCTTGTCCCCTCTCTCTGCAGAGCCATTTTTACCTTTGCTTTGATAGCATGACTAGAGGGAGAAGCCGAGGCTGGCCCAGCCCCATGATGCCTCCTGCTCTTGTTAGGAGATGGGTTCCTGGCCTGCTCTCTGCAGGGTTGCACTTTGTGGATGGTCCTCTTCTTCCAGGTAGGGTAGAAAAGGGTAAGGACCAGGACCTCAAGGATTTCCATTCCAAAGTCTGAATTTGGAATTTGCTTTGAGCTAGCATTCAATCCCCTGACTCGTAAACATGCAAATCAGCCAGGTAATTGGGACACCTGAAGTCCACGTGAGCCCAATCTATCTAAATAATTCAGGCTGATAGTAAATTACCAGAAACTCAGTGCGGTGGGGTTCGCACACCGGGGAAGGCCTGCCGGTTGCCTTTGTTTCTAAATGGAGCCTGTGTTTTCCTCTTGACTCCTGATATTTTTAAAATCCCACACCAGGCATCACCTAGCAGAACCAGAAGAGGGGGAGGTGTTTCCTCCTCTGATGAAAGCCCAGCCTTGAGTCACCCCAGCTGAGACCCATTCTGAAAGTCACTTGGCATTAGGGCTTTCTACAGAACCCAGGTGGTGTTTGGTTGACCCTAAAGGAGCCTAGTTTCTTGCTAGATCCCGGGATGTGGCTTTCAGGCCCACCTGGTACTATAGGAAAGGTGATGACATCAGATCTCAAGGGCTGAGGGGCTTCAGGACACTCCTGTTGGAAGGCGGATGACTGGCTGAGCCCCATTGGGAGAACTGGGTCCCTGGAACCCATTGGGATCCCTCCCACCAGAACTGAGTGGCTTTCTAGATTATAGCTCTTCAGACAGGAGTGTGGAGGGTGCATAAGCGTTTGAGGAACAGCCTTGGACCCACCCAGACTCCATTTTTATCCCCCACCCTACCCCACCCCCTATTTTTCACTTTCCCATGACTGATGGCATGAAAACAAGGTCTTTGTTTCTCAGTCTAACTGGGTACCTGCTGCTGTGGTTCCACCCTCTTGAAGATTCACTGGCCTAAGCCTGTGACATCACAAGCCTGGTCGCCGCGGAAACGGGCAATGAGGTCAGACAGCAGGGGTCTGATGGCTTTGGGCTGGAGATGGAGGGGCCAGTGTTGGCAAAACGGAGCTTGAAAGGTATTAGAGGTGACATAGGAAAGGAAAAAATGTAGTCAGCCAGTTTCCCCAAACCGGGAGAAGGCTGGGATTGTGCGATTCAGGCAAAGTGGATTAGCGGCCCCTGCCTGAGCCGCGCCCAGCCTGGAGCCAGCACTGCATCCCGGAGCCTGATTGCCTATTCTGAGCTGGTTCAACTCGTAATTTGTTGGCTCAAAGGTCGGAATGGACTCCTAAGGAAGACAGATTTCCTAGTGGCCAATCCTTGGGGACTGAGCTCTCGAAACCAATTGGCCCAAATTTCAGCTGTGTTCAGGTTTTAAATTCCCACTGGGGTGAGAGTAGTTCACACAGGGAAGAGTAAAAGGAGCATCAGAGGCAAGTGGCAGTTGGGGGGCTTTGTAATTGGGGGAGCTGTATGTCCAGAAGGAACAGAGGTCTCCCTGCAGGGGAGACAGGGAGGGACACAGAGAGTTGATGGAGCCCCAGGAGGCCCAGGGAGCAGACACTTTATAAATCACCAGCTCCTTCGTAAAAATGGAGTTTAGCCTCCCCCAGCTTTGCTTTTGAATTTATTAGAGGTTTCATTTCCTTGGGTAATAATTCATTATCTCGTTCCCAGTCTAGGGAGCGGGTGCTGGCCCAGAACTGGCATTTACCTTCCTACCTTAAAGTGAAGCTTTTTTAGCTATGTCATCCTGTGATCACTCTCAGACCCAGCCCCATGACAGCTGCTTCCTTAACGTGCCCTGGACCCCGCAGGACCCCCAGGCAGGGCTGACCATGTGAAGGATGGCCCCAGCGGGGCTTCAAAGCCTCCCTACCTCCCCATCCCTCCTGCACCCTGCACACTCCAGCCTGTCTTTCCGATGCTGTATGCTGTCTTTGGGGCCCTGAGCCTCTCTATTGTGACAGAGACAGCTGCAGACAGCAGTAAGATTGAGCTGTTCTTCTTGAGCCCAGATAACTGCTACTGTGGGGGGAAGAGACTCCTTGGAGAGCTTGGGGGGGGGGCACAGGTGACAGCTTAACTGGAAGATCTGAAAAAGCTATTTCAATCCCGTCTCCATGTGGGAGACAGGCGGATGCCCTTCTGTGGAATGAAAGTTCCTCTCCTCCGTCATCTTTGCCAAGGAAGGAGGAGGGTCCAGAAGATTCTTGATTCTTCACTAGAAAAACATCCTTTTCCAAATTCTATCTTGTTTGGACCCCCCCTCTCTCACACACACACACACATGCACACACACACACACACACACACACACACACACACACACACACACACGTCTCCCCTTCTAATAGCCAATCCATCAGAATGAAATCATCCAATGGGGTACACTCTCTGGAGTTAGTCAACTGCCCTTGCTGAGAATCTCCTTCCCAAACTCATTTCTTCTCCATGTTCCTAACCTTTGACCTGATGTATCAGTGAGCCTACTCGCCTGATTGTCGGGTGGTCTGAGATTTATATCCCATTTTTATTAATTCTTTGAGAATTTCATATATGTGTACAATGTCTTTTGGTCAGATTTACCCCGACTCCTAAACTACTCCCAGATCCATTCCTTCCCGTCTTCCTCTCTTTGTTTTAGTGTATAACTGAGTTCAATTTGCACTGCTCATATATCCACGGGTAAGGGCCTATCCACTAAAGCACGGTTGATCTACTAGGGACCACATCCTAAAGAATATTGACTTTCTCTCCCGGAGAAGCCATTATCTGTCAATAGCACCTCAGCTCATGAGCCCTCCACCCCTTCCCTGCTGGGGAGTCCACTGGCTTAAGCTTGTACACTGTTTCTTGTTGGTCTTCCCAGCCTCTGGTTCTTTCAGTCTTTGTGCTTCCTCTTCCTTGATGATTTCTGTGCTGTACTCTGTGTGTGTGTGTGTCTGTGTGTGTGTGTGTCTGTGTGATATAGATGCTAAAATTTATGGCTGAGGAATCCACAAACACTTATTCTCAGCATGTTGACCAGATGTGAGGTTTCAAGTTACCCAACATCAAGTGGTTGGCAAATGTGCTCTAAATGTGACATGCCCTCCACAGACTCAAGTGTTTGCACACTTGGTCCCCCATTGGTAGCACTGTTTTAGAACATCATGGGATCTAGAGGAGGTGAACCTCATTGGAGTGAGTGGGTCAGTGGGGACTGGCCTCCGTGTTTGATAGCCCAGCTCCACATCCTGCTTTCTGCTACTCTCTGGTTTCCTTTAGGTATTTGAGGAATAGAAAGATGCATAGCTAATGCTCAAGTGACCTGGGGCAAATGTGGGTGACAAGGAGCCTTCTTCCCTCATCAGTTCTTAATGGATTTTGGAAGGGATGGTTAAGCACCTATGGTGAGTTTTCCTGATTACCTTGCAGGAATGATTGGCAGGCACTGTTTTTGTTACTGCTCTCTTGATGGGTACACTAAGGCTCTTGTGCTCTCTCACCCTCTGGCCAGACTCCATTCCTGGCAACTGAATCACATCTGAGGTAGGACCAGACTTCCAGGCTCTCTGAGGGACCCAATGTCATGATTCCCACATGTAGCCATGTTTGAAAATCACTGACATGGATGTATCTCCTCATGGTTATATAGCAACCCTGCATGTGTGTTGGAAGTGCAGGATTGAGGCCCCAGCACAGTGGGTCTGTATTTTAACTAGCCCTGAGTGACAGTTGAGCATCTCCCCTCCTGGGTATTGAAATCTCAAGGAGGACCTGCCCTGTGGAGTCCGGGGCTCAAGGCTTCTTTTTTCCTCTTACCCTACCAGTCTTGATGTAGGGTATCATCCCCATATTGTATGTTAGACTCACAAGCCCCCAGGGAAGGAGAGAAGGTCTCACCCTTCTCCAGGACCCACCATCAACACACTTTATCTCCAACCTGAAGAGGAAATACCTTGAGAAGATGGGAGTTGGAAGAGGACAAGAGGCCCATGGGGGAGTGCCTATAAACCAGCAATGGTGGCTTCTGGCATCAGAAACAAAGAGAAAAGAACTGACACAAAGATTGAAGTCTACTGATTCCCAGTTCCCTCCCTGTGAAGAACAGTTCACCATGGTCCAGGCCAGTGCACCATAGCCCTACGTATGAAAGAAAGACAAGGGAAATTAGAGTCAAACCCCATCTGGCCAACCCCTGTGGTGAGAATTTGGAGCTTCTTTTTAAACCCAGTTATGTTATATGAATATGTTTTTGTTTTAATTCCAGGTGTGGGTTAAGAGGCTGCCTCCCAGCAGGTGACTGTGATTTGTCTAGTGCACTAGAAGGGGTGTGATTTTTGCCCAGCTGCAGATAATTTACATTTGGAATTCTGGGAACTTTGAAGAGGGTATAAATTTGAGAGCCTGAAGCAGGGAGCTTGTAGGGGGCAGGGTTCCTGATTCTACTGGTTCCTGTTGTAGTTTGTTGAATGGTTGGAAGTTGGAGGTAGTCTGAGGATGAAGAATAGACTTGCCCCCAGGAACCCAAGCCTCTAAGCATCAGGAAGCAATCTAAAGAGGTCTGTGTCCCCCTTTCCTCTCTAACCTTTATTCTCTCCTACCTAGTGTTGGGGGTTGGAAGGGATTAGGATGGACTAGGGTTGGAAGAGTGGTAGGTATCACAATCCAATAAAGTAGAGCGAAAAAGCAAGCCAAAAACCCCTTGTTCCTGCCGTATCTACTCATTGCCAAGAACTGTAACTAGACTTGAGAGTGGGGTGACTTGATTCACATTTCAGTCCTGTTTATCAAAATGCTGGCATGTACCAAGAATGCACAGCTGAGAACAGTGACCATACAGGTGGGCAGTGACTTCTATGAACTGCGAACATCTGGCCTCTTGGCTGCTGGAGGAAATGAGGGAAAACGATGTCTACCACTTCATGCAGGGGAGTTGGGTATCTCCACCATGGGAAGCTGCTCCATCCGATGTCTAGGCGTCTCATGATAACCCTAGAGAGCCATTGCAAGAAGTTGTGGCTGAGGCACTGTCCTGACTTCTGTCATAGGAGTCCCCTGGGGCCCCCTCGTGTGGTGTGTCTGTCATCCCCAGTTAGTACCACATACAGGCAGACCTCTTCCCTGTCATTCCTGATAGCCTACTCCTCCTGGGACTGTTTCCATCCCCATAGTGAAAGCAGAGCTGGGAAACACATTCTCAGAAATCAGAGTTCAAGAGCTCTGCCCCAAGACACATGACTTCAGAGGAGCCACACAACTTCTCTGAGCATTTGTTAGAAGGGAAGATAAGTGAATAGAAAGATGGCTCAGTTGGTACAGAGCTTGCCTTACAAACAAGTTGAATCCCCCAGAGCCATGTGAAAACCAGGCAGTGGGCCAGCAAGTGGGTTTGAGGTGCTTGCTGCCAAATGTGGTGGCATAAGTTTGCTCTCTATAACCCACTTGACAAAAAGGACCCACTCGTGCAGTGTATCCTGGGACCTCCACACGTGTGTTATGGCACATATATACACTCATGTGCACGCAGAGAGAGAGAGAGAGAGAGAGAGAGAGAGAGAGAGAGAGAGAGAGAG